>NC_060270.1:131642260-131697096 GCF_021613505.1 Equus quagga | reverse complement strand
CATAACCACAGCTAGCAGCCAGCCAGTACCGACTGGTACGGCCATCCTCGTTAAAATGCAACAATGCTTCTCACTGGTTGATAAACAGGTGCTGTCCAAGCCCCCTAAACCAGGTACCTCCAGCTGGGTATCCTAAAGGCACCTCAAACTAAAACCTCTGGTACTGTTGCTATCTTCTAAAATGACTATAAACCAATAAAAATGTCTCCCCTTAGCCAAAGCGGTCTTTCTAAAACAAATGTGATCACATCATTGTTGCTTACACCTTTTAATGGCTCCCTCAAATTTCTAAGATAAACTCTGATCTTTTTAGCATGGCATGTTGTGTGACTGTCACGATCTGGCCAACTATGGATGCAATTTTTGTATCTATTTTCCACTTAATATTAGAAAATACATATTTCAGTGTCACTAAAATCCTAAAATATATGTGGATAGTCTGTCCCCCTTTTCTTGGACATTTAGGGTCTTTCCAATAAAACTGTGACATTATAAACACTACTGCAAAGAACACTTTAATATGGTCTTATTTTTGTTTGTTATATTAGCAGTAGTCATTTTAGGTTATTTCCTCAGAATATGGTCCCAGGAGTAAACTCACTGATCAAACAATGATGCTCTTTATTATTCTGCTTTCTCATATGCCCTTTCCTCTTGCTTCTAACAAACTCTTCTACTTTAAGATTCAAGCTCAGATTTCCTATTCCAGAAACACTTCCCTAATTTTATTTCCCAAGTTTTTAGCGAGCCCTTCTCTGTAGTTCCACAAACATGGTGCACCACTTTTATCATAACATGTATCAAAAGAATTGTAATTGATGGCTACTTTTCTTCTTCATTAGACTATAAATATGTACTGTAGAGACTCTTTCATTCTTTTTACATCTTTAGCTTCCTAGGATAAGAATTAGCTCATTCATTCTGCATTCAACTAATTGTAAACACATGTCCAGTAGTTAGTGAACTATGACAAAAATGCCTGCCCTCCCAAAACTGACATCCTAGTGGGGCACATAATGAACTCAATAAATAAGTAAAATGTTTAGTGTGTTATTAATAGATCGAGATACAAGTGCAAAGGAGAAAAAACTAAAGTAGGGATAGTGGATGTGAAATATTGGGGTAGACAGTCAAATTTTAGATAGGATGCCTCACAAGAAGTGAGGGAGCTAGCTGGGAGAATGTCTGCAGACAAAATATTCCACGTGGAGTGATCAACAAGAGCCAGGACCCGAGGCAGAGTGCACCTCCTGGGGAAGTGGGGAGGGGAGGAGGGAAGATTAGGAAATGAAGGAGGGAGAGGAAGAGGAAATAAGGAGGATGAAAAACCTTGAAGGTCAAAACAAGAACTTTGGTGCTTTTACTCTGAATAAGATGGAAACCACTGAAGGGCGTGAAGCACATAACTGACATGATCTAATCTTACCAGGATCACTTAAAAAGATCCCCCTGTCTGCGCTGTTGATGCAGTGCGTGGTGGGCAGGGCGAGCAGACAGAAAGGGAAGGACGACGGTGGCCTGCATGAGAGTGGGGGTGCAGAGGTGGTTAGGAGCTGCAGCCCTTGGGACTTACTGACAAGCCAGCTGTGGGGAGGACAGAGAGAGTAGAGTCAAAAAACGATACTCAGGGTGTGATCTGAAAAACTAGAAGAATGGAGCTGTCATTTCTGAGATGGAGAATTCTAGAGGAGGTGCTGGTTGGTGCAAGGAGTGGGGCTGGCAAGTATTCAGGACTGGGTTCTGAACATAGTAAGTCTGCAGTACCTTTTAGACATTCGGGTTTAACAGGTGCATACACTGATGTGGAGTTAAGGAAAAGGTCTGGGCTTAAGATGTAAACTTTGGAATTATCATCCAATCAATATTCGGAGCGATGAGACTTCTTAGAGGCTTTCACTGACAGAGGTAGGGGAGGAGAAGAGGATCCAGCACCTGAGAAAAAAAGGGCAGAGGTGGGAAGCCAGGAAAGGGCGGGGTACAGGAGCAAGTGACAAGAGAGTGTTTCAGAGAGAAGAGAATGACCCACTGCCAAATGCTGCTGTTAGGACACGTAAGATGAAGACGTGCAGGGTAAATGGCAGGTGAATGACCAGGGGACTTCGCCACGCATGTTGTGGTAGATGGTAAATCTCACAAGAACAATCTGCAGAGCGGTTAGGGAGAAAACCTGATGAGGCCAGATTCGAGAGAGAAGAGACTCAACAGACAAGAAAGGGTGACTGCTCTCCGAGGGAAGGCGAGCACTGGGGGCGGCTGAAACAAGAAGCAAGTTAAGAACCACGCCTCTCCCGACCTTGTCAGAGGGAGAAGTATCGTCAGGGTTAGATGCTGACAGGAATGATCCAGCAGAGAGGGAAAAATGAATGATGTGAAGAAAAAGGGGAGAATTTAAGGGCGTCAGCAAGAGGCGATAAGTTCTAGTGAACGATTGGAAGGAGCTGGCCTCAGCCAGGAACGTAGTCAGTTCTTCAGAGTAACAGGAAAGAAGGTCAACAGGCATGGACACTGGGGGATGAATAGAAATAGTGAGGGGAACTTGCGAGAGGTTGTCTTGATGGATGGCTGCCATGTTCTCCATGAAGTAGGAAGCAAGAGTATTAGGTGAGCATGGGGATAGGAAATAAAGTCTAAGAGGAGATTCGGGAAACAGACCTCTAGGTGGAGAATGTAAACAACTTCTATTTTTTCTTTTTGTTCCTATTTTCTAAATTTTCTATAGTAAATAGGCATTATTTCTAACTTTAAAGTTAATAAATCTAAACACTAACAATTAGTTTTTTAATTTTACTTTAATATCCTAAATATGTTAGGCAGTGTATTTGCAGAACTAGCAATTTTGTTACTTTTTATTTTTAATCTGATATTACATTCACTTCTCCTCCTGGTAGGATCTATCAGATAGTCTCATTTCAAAACTATATAACCTAAATTTTTAATCACAGAATTAAGGAAAACTACTTAAATCCCTTGGAATATACACCATTTTCTGCAGAAGACTGGCTTACCTAAGAGGTATAGTATTTCTTCCTTGTTCACCACAAAGCAAGCTCAAAGAATTATTTTGTTAACAAGAACAACGTTTTCACTTCAATATCACAAAACCTTCAAAGTAGTATACTTCTGTAATTATATCTCTAAATACTACTGATGATTACTTTGAATAGCAACATCATTTGGACAAAAATTTCCAGCATCTCAACTGGTTTGCCAAGAACGAACCCTCCTATAGTTAAATGTCTTTCCCTAACAGATTATTTAGGATATCACATGTCTTTAAAATGGGTTATATTTTGAAAAATAATTAAGTCTTTCAAACCACATCCAAAGGTTTCTTCCCTTTTAAAAGTTGCATTCTATTTACAGATTTAGTGTAACAAGAAAAATATAAAATATCTTACCATATCCACCAAGGCTACGTAGAGGAACATGCCTGCAGTGATTGCAAAGATCCAAAGTGTGATGTTATTGGCATACTGACCAACAGCCGTGCCTATGAGCATGCCTATGTAAGCCATCATGGCAGACAGGAGGTTGTATACAATTGCTTGCTTTACAGTCATGCCTGCTTTAAGAAGAACTGCAAAATCACCTGCAGTTAAGACATAATGTGAGAGTTTTAAAACCACAGGATTTTATATACAAATTTAGGGAAAAAAACAAAATTAACAATGACATAAAAACAATGCACCTTTAAGAAGTGAAATTTTATCATGAAAATTTATTTTTTACTTATTAAATTAAAGCTTTAACATGCAAAAAACTTGGGTGAATCCCAAAGGCATGATGCTGAAAGAAGACAGTCTGAAAGGTTACACATGATTCCGTTTGTCTGATATTCTCAAAGACAAAACTACACTGATGGAGAACATTGAGTGGTCACCAGAGGGCAGGGGTGGGAAAGCCTGGTGACAGAGGGATGGCAGGAGGGGTTGGTTGGGGTGATGGAATTGTTCTGCATCCCGATGGTGGTGGTTACACAAATCCATATGCATGTTAAAATTCAAAGAACTGTACCTCAAAAAGCAAGGTCAATTTTACGGTATGACATGAAATATAAAATTTTTTAAAAAAGAAAAAAACCCAGAAGAACAGAACTGGGTCACTGTGTTTTTTGTGAGCAACAATTCGAGCTCTCTGATCGCTGCCCTTGTTCAAAGGGAAACGGCCTAAGTAAGGAAAGAGGTAACAGACGCTCTAAGTATATTGTATGTTGTTTACATTGATGTTTTATTTGTTCCAGGAAAAAAATTAAATCTGAAAATCCTAAAACTGTAAAAAAGAATAGAGGCTTTTCTTATTCTTCTGTCTCAAGTTGGAATACCAGGGAAAAAAATGATTAAGTATCGCTGAGAGAGATGTTACTAGAAGGGCAAAATGCCGCTAGAAATAATAATCTTGAAGCAAAAGGGTCAAAAACAATAGTTTTACTAATTATAACAAACTTTTTGTTACTAAACATACAAACATCCAATCAATAATTCAACACTAGTAGAGGCAAAGTACTATACAAAATACAGAGGTTTGTTTCTTTCTCTTAAAAAAGATCTCACATGACTAAAAATACATGATTTGTTATTTTCTAACTGTATGGTTACAAGGTCCTAAAGTTTCTAACAAATAAGTAGAAGTTAACAACAAAGAAATTAGTGCAAGGCATTATTTTTCCATATTCCAACAAATTGCTACAAACTAAATCCTGCAACATTATTGGGAAAGTTAAGATACACCTAAGGAGATTACCTACCAATGGCTTCTAAATTGCCATTCTCCAGTTTCCACCTAATATTAATACTCTCCTTACATCTTTCCCCTCTGATCCTAAATACTCAATTCTCCTGGTGAGACCTGGATTCAACATCAGCTTTTATCTCCTCCCTCCCCTTGAGTTTTCATTTCCTCAGGCCTTTCTCAGCTTCCTCTACAGAAAGAGTTCCCTAACTTCTTCCTCTACAAATTTCCCCACCATATTGTCAATAATTCACCCACCAACTGTGCTAAAGGGACAATTTCATTTAGCAGGAGGTTAGGGAATACAAAACGAGACTACAGAAGAATGCTTCTTAAGTTATAAAACACAGTGTTTCCTTTTAGAATTTTAAAAGAGAGTTTAAAAAGGATTACTTAATACTCAACGAACAGAGGTACACACTATGTCCACTTTGATGCCTTCCCTGATAATACTGGATAGCAAGATGATTCACTTCATCCCTGAGTGGCAACCACACAGCATGAATTAACCAATCGAGATTCGAGATGAATTATTTTTAATGAATACTTTTTAAACCCGAGATATAACTTGCATACATGATTCCCCCCCTTTTTGGATGTAGATTTGCGTTTTGACAGAAGTACATACCATGTAACCACAACCACCATCAAACTTTAGAACTATTTCTTTACTCCCACCTCCAAAATTTCCTCAGCCCCTCACTCATAGGCACCAGTGATCTTTCTGTTCCTACAGTTTCGCCTTTTCCAGAACATCACACAAATGGAATCGTACAGGATGAAGTCGTCTGAGTCCAGATTTTTTTCACTTAGTAGAATGTGTGGAAGATTCATCCACGTAACAGTTTGTATCAGAAAGTCACTGCCTTTTCCTGCCAAGTAACATTCCCTAAATGAACCAGAGTTTATTTACCCATTCATCAGCTGAAGGACATTTAGGTTATTTCCAGTTTTGAGCAACTATGAATAAAGCCACTGTACACATCCACAGACAGGCTTTTGTGTCAACACTAAGTGTTCATTTCTCTTATGCAGATATCTGTGAGTAGGATTTCTGGGTCATATACGCAAATCTTTTATCAAATACATATTTTTCTAAATATTTTTTCCCAGCCTGTGGCTGCTGTTTTCATTTTTTTAAGTGTCTTTTATCTAAAGTTTTTGATTTTTATGAAGTCCATTTTATTACTTTTTTCCTTAAGGGATCATGCTTTTGGTGTTGGACCTAAGAACACTTTGCCTAATCCAAGAGCTTTTCCATGTTTTCTTCTAAGTCTTATATTTTAAAATTTTTCATTTAGATCAGTGATCCATTTTTGGGTTAGTTTTTGTCTGTGGTGTTTTTTTTTTTTTTTTAAGTAGATATTCAATTATTGCAGCAATATTTGTTGAAAAAACTATCCTTTCAACATGGAATTTTCTTTGCATTTTTGTTGAAAATAAGTTCCTACATATGCGAGGACTCTATACTCTGCTCCACTGATCTCTGTGTCTACTCTTTCACCAGTATGAATTGTTTTGATTACTGTGGCTTTACAGTAAGCCTTAAAGTCAACTTTGTTGTCCTTTTTCAAAATCCTTCTGGGTATTCAAGTTCCTTTCCCTTTCCATATAAACTTATGAAAAAGCTCATTTATCTCCAAAACAACCCTTCTGGGATTCGGATGGGGATGCACTAACTCTACAGGGAGATTTGATATCTTAAAAATACTGAGTCCTCTGTTTTCTGAACCTGGTGCGTCTCTCCATTTAGGTCTCCTTTGACTTCTTTTGTTGGCGATTTGTAGTTTTCAGCATACAGATTCTTATGTATATTTTGTTAGATTTAACCAAAGTATTTCATGTTTTTTGGTGTTATTTTAGATAGTACTTTAAAAAATTTTCAATTTCCCTGTTCACTGCTAATATATAGCAGTATAAATGATTTTTATATAATGATCTTGTATCAAGATGAATTATTTCATTTAAAATCTATCTTTGTCCCTGTCTTATCTCAGGTTATAAATTCTCAAAGATATTTGCATATTTTTCTCCCTTTTTCTCTACTTCCTTTCTTAGTAAGAACCAGTATAAACATTTGAAAAATAAATCAAATACCCACAGTTAGGATTTATACCAAACAAGCAAATCTACTTTTTTTTTTTTTGAGGAAGATTAGCCCTGAGCTAACATCTGCTGCCAATCCTCCTCTTTTTGCTGAGGAAGACTGGCCCTGAGCTAACATCCGTGCCCATCTTCCTCTACTTTATATGTGGGACACCTACCACAGCATGGCTTGCCAAGTGGTGCCATGTCCACACCCGGGATATGAACTGGTGAACTCTGGGCCACCAAAGCAGAACATGCGAACTTAGCTGCTGCGCCACCGGGCTGGCCCCCGTCTTTGATAAATCAGTAGTCTTTCCTTTCTGCTGACAAAGGATATCACTAGCACAACGAATGGTGTCCCTGCCAGAGCTGTTAAACTGATGTGATCCAGCGCTATAGCATGTGAATTACTATACTGTACTGTGTAGTATAGCATCTGCTAACATCAACTACTGACGTTTTCTTCAACAAGTACGTATTTTACGGTTCTTTATTTTTGCCTTCAATAATGCACACATACACATGGATGAATACATACAGTGACTGTTCAGTTGTCCCTGGACAACTTCGTATATTATGGAAATCTTAGGGTGAATTTCTATTTAACCCTTAATACACATGAGAGGAAAGGAAAAAATGGACAGTATTATAGCCTCTTCAAACGGAATCTCAATGATATGGCTACATTTATTTACCAAACGTTCTTTCCTTGAAGTCGAAACACGTTATTTAATCTAACGAGAGTTTGATTAACTATCCTTCTGGATTATCCCTAATCTTATGTGGCTTTCTTATAAATTATTTTTCAAATGTTTATAGAGTTCCTTATTAGGAGGGTGGAAAAATGTGCAGAGAATACAAGAGTAATGTTGTAACTTACTTAAATTTAGCTACACAAGTTTGGCAAAAACAGAAAAGAGAAAGGAGTAATAATTCAGGCAATGTCACCATGACCACACCCAGAGCAAACAGGAAAGGAGAGAGAGGAGTCTTCCGTTTCCTCAGACGGTTTCAGTTTCTGCAAGCCTCTCAGAGGGCATCTCCGAGCTGCATGCTGCTCTAGGTTTGAAAGTGCACGTCTTTTTCGTACCACGTTCCTAAACACAAACAAACCCCACAGCTGTGCACCACTAGAGAAACAGTCATCCGTTCAGGAGAGGGGCGCCTACGCTTGGAGTTACTGACTGACTGAGGCCGAGGGCAACGCACTGCAAAGTAATTTAAATACATATCTTTCCCCTCAGGGTGTGGCCTTTAGTATAGAAATCTCAAAAATAGTTTTAAGAATTCACAATAAGAAATTTAACTAGGACAAAAGAGGTTTTAGAATGAATAAATTATCCTGGACTATGATGTTTAGGCTGCTTTGCCAACATCGTAACCTAGTAAGCAGGCAGAGGATTTCTCTTTCTCCCTGTCGACCTGCCAGGCTTCCGTGTCAGCCTCTAGGGGCCTGGTTTCTCCCCTTCCTTGCTTGAAGGTTCCGAGGAAGAAGGTTCTATGCCTCTCTCCACACCTGTCTGTCTCCAAGTGAGTAAGAGTGGATAATCGAATCAGAGTAGAGACATCTCATCTGGCCCTATTTTACCATTACGGTGACTTAAAGGCAAAAATTAGGCTCCACATCTACTTCCTTTAGTTATGGTCAGTGGACCACTTCCCACCATGTTGATGGATATGAGGGCCAAAGCCTTTTCTGTCGCCTCCAGGGGAGGAAGCTGGGTCATTTATGTTCTTTCTTCCCTAGTAGCCTCAGCAGCTAGAATATGGGGCAGTTTACGTCAATTTAGCACTAGGCATTAGGGGAAACTGCACATTTTCATAAGGTCTCACTGCTTTCCTTCTAAGTTCCATATTGGATTGAAGTTTCCTCTCACAGCAGTAGCGTCTCAACCTCTGCTTTGTGGGGTAAAACAGGTAGAGATTTGGGGTCTGAATGTCTCGCTGAGGAGTCCGGGCCCAAGCAGAGTTCTCTCTAACCCAGCTCTTCCCAGAGCTCTGCCTCTGCACTGGGTGTCAAGGGCTTACCCGGCCATTAAGATATGCAGTGCATTTGTTTTACATGCGGCTATCAGTCTTTGTGTGTCACTCTTTCCGTGAGAAACTACCGAGAGAAAGAGGAGTAAGCAGTAGGAGGGCAACTATCCCTAATCTCCAAGCTCCCCGCTGTCAATTCTTGCCTCGGCGGGTCCTCGGGGGTTAGGACAATTCAGTAAAACCACACGTAATCACAAAGGGGCCTGACATACTCCATTCAGGGGGCAGTGGGTGGGCAGGAAGGGCAGTCGGAGGTTTCCCTAGTATACTGTGGATACGTGTGTGACTATCCACATATGTGTGTGACTATTACTAAGCAAGTTCAAAGAAAAAGTGAAAGGTTAAAACTATGAGGCAATATGTTACTCATGTATAAAAACTGACAGAAGGCCTTGATTTGTATTGCTATGGAATTGAAAGGAAGTACTGGCATGGCAGATCATTCTCTAACAGGAAAGTAGTTAGAGAAGGGTAGAAGATACAGTATCTGCACACAAAGAACCTACATTTTAAGAAACAGGACATCTAAAATGAAAATACACTAAGCACCAAAAGAAGGACCTCAAGAAAGTAAGTGATAAAGCTGAGAAGAAAGAGTACTCCAAGGCATGGACACGGGAGGATGGCAGTGAAGCTGGAGAAAACTAGGGACAGAGGTAGTGGGACAAGCCACGTAGGAGGAGGGTATAAGCAAAGAAACAGGTTTAGGTGTCTGTCTGGTGCCTTGTGTTTGGGTGAAGTGGAAAACACGCAACAGCAAGGACAGTGAGGGAAGCTGGAAAGGCAAGTAGAAGCCCGAGTGGAGGTCACTGAAAGTAGGACTAATGAATCTTAGCTTTTACTTCAGATGTAAGGAGAGCTACTAAACGATTTTGATTACATAAGCAAGTGACATTTAAGAAGATGTATCTGCCAATAAGGTATATGAGGTACACTGGAATGGAATGAAACCAGACATTTAACACTATGGAAACTGTCCAAGCAAAAGACAAGGAAGGAAGTGATGATCTGGTCTGGGTAAAGGATTATGGGGCACGAACAAGATGGAAGGCTACATGCCCAAGGTTGGCAAGGTTATCAAAACTACAAGAAAGTCAAGCCCTAAAGAATCAGCACCAAGTAAGCACTAACAGATTTTTCTGCTTTCTGTGAACAGTTAATAATTTTCTAAGAAAATTATATGAATAACTTCTAATCAAACTGAGCAAGTAAGGCTACTACCAATCAAGACAATTAAACACAAATTATAGATGTTTCCTAGTCAGATAAATTGAAGAAAAATATTAAATTAGAAAGAGCACATGAAGAAATTCCTTGGATACTCAAAAGATGGAGTTTGTTTCTTTCAAATTAATGTCATCTCCACATTCTTCAGATATTTTCTATCTGAATGCACGTTTACACCTTTTACTTCTGTTTTTCAACATATAGGAGAAAACCAAAACACGTGAAGAGAAACTAAAAAAGCACTGGTAGATCAATAAATGTCAACTAAACAGAGAAATATCTCATACCTATTAAATTGGCAAAAATTAGAGAGTTAGTTAATGTGGAATGTGGGCAGGGCTGTGGGAACATGGGAACTCTCAGCGACTGCAGGTTAGATTACACTAGTGTGGCCATCTTAGTGACATGGCGCTTCTCAGGCATGCACATCCTAAGACTCATCCATTCCGTTCTTGGGTATAGGCCCAAAAAGTGTTCTTGCAGGGTCTATAAGCACCACGTTTACAGATGTTCAATGCGCCATTGTGAGTAGTGGCAGGAAATTAAAGGCCACATGGTGTGTCCAATACTAGATGCTAAATATGTCAAATGTGGTAAACGCACACCTCTGAGTACTGAGCAGACTCAACATATTAAATTAATTCATGGTGACCTGGATGGAGTTTAAAAACATGATGATTAGTAACATAAGGTAAGAAACAGAATGGGATATAACACAATATTGTTCACATACATTAAAAATACATACATATAAAACAATACATGTTTTAGGAGCATATAACAAAAATTATACAATAAATAAGAGAATGATGACACTTCATACTTGCCATCAGTCATTTTTTACGTTTTAACAATCTCTAAAATTCGGCTGCGTTTACATTTGAAGAAGTCTGAGGTGTGATGGGCTCTGGGATGACTTTTAGGGCTCTATTACCTAATTCATGCGGCAGTTCATGACAGAAGACAGCTATGGAGGTGCTGATTCCTCCTGTCAATCCAGCACTGAACGCTGCTCCTGAGGTGGGAGAAAAAAAAGAAGCAAGCCACGTTTACTGATCTTCTGTTTCCCATCTTCATTAACAATCACAGGTGCTATCTCTTTTGCCTACATAAATTAATTCCAGAATCTAGGAGTGACTCACCTGTCTTACACACTCCAGTTTTTGAACATATAGCGAGGTACAATAGGTGTGTGACGAGAGAAGGAGCTACTCAGTGACAGAAATACTCCCTATTGAACTAAAGCCTCTGCTTGTGTGGCCTTCTAACTTGCTGACAGCTTGGGAGCAGGAGGTTCTGAGTGTTTCAATCTCTGAGGGTTAGTTTGATCTCAATTTTAAGTCACGTAAGGCCATGATTGCGCTTACTCTCTCGTATTAATATTTATAGATATTGAAATGGCTGGAATCCTTATCCAAACTTTTCTGGGTCTAGAGCATAACTGGTACAAAGTATTATTGTTTGATGGTTTTGAGGACTGAGATCAGAGGTATAAATGCATCTGATTCTGCTAGTAAAAGTTTTCAATCTTTAACATGTGACAGCCACTGTGGATTCAAAAATACTGTCTCACTTTTCTGGAAAAAACCAAAGCCTACTTCTGAGTGATTATTTAACAGAGTCTGGATCTCAAAGAAAATCACATATTGATCACATTTAAGGTTTTCCTAAACTGGTAATAACAGTTTACATTAGCAAGATTCTAATATAATACATTTGAATTTGGTACAATGGATTTTTAACATTGTGAAATTTTTCTTCACCTTTTCAAAGATGTAAAAAATTATTAAACCCAAGATTGAAATAAATTTGTTCTCACTGAAGGATGTGTAAATGTATTTGAAAACATAATGTTAAGGTAGCTTTTTCAATATGGTGACTATGCCTTGACTAAGAAATTAATATGTAAAGTGTATTTAATATGTAAAAGTATATCATATATTTGTTTACATGCTCAAAGAAAAACCCACTGAAATTATACCTTACGTCTCCAAGTAAATTTATCAAAAACATTAACATAGCCTTTGGAAAAAACAAATGACAAATATTTAATAGTGTATTTGTTAAGCTCCAAATTTTAATCTTATGTATTATTATGTATTCCTAAGATTAGTACTGAAATAGTGAAGGAAAGAAAATGGTCTTAACGAGCAAACGGTAACCCAAGTTTCAAGTCCACTTACCAATTGCTAACCCATCACTGAAGTTGTGGATGCCATCCCCCATGATGACCATCCAAGCTATATTAGCGATTCCTGTTTCTTTCAGATCTGATCCAGAGTGACAGGGGCCGTGAGAGTGATGGGAATGTTTGTGGTGCCACTGATGGTTATGTTTCCTCAGCACGGTTTTACTCTCGTCGTGGTGGTTATGCGCAGCAGCATGAAGATCATGCTCATGAACGCTATGCAACCCATCACTGTGAGAATGGTCCATGATTTTCTCGTCTTCTACACAAAGATAATTTTTAGGAGGGGATTCCTGTTGGCCTTCTAAATCTGTCAGTTCAGTTTCATTAAGTCGATCTTCAGAAACAACCAAGTCATCAGTTCCTATATTTATAACAGCAAAGGATATGCTTTATCAACAAGTAAGTGAATGCATATTTGCTAATTTAAACCCAGGCAGAATAGCAATGTAATGAACATTTCTTAAATGAATGTCTTTTAAAATTCCTAATAAATGTATAAAAACAAATAAATACATGCATGCACACAAAGAAAACAAACTGGGGTTTTGAGGGTCCAAAAGATGAAACATGAGGTAAACAGGAGGGAACTGAAATCAATAGCAGGCAGAGTTAGGAGAAAAATTGGCAAGCACGAAGGTATTGTGAAACTTAAGAGCCACATCATGGACAGCTGATGAAAATCAAAGGGTGGCACGTTAGTGCAGCATTTACAGGATAACAAAATAAACCCATAATTTTTCAGAGAAAGAAGGAACCTTAAAGTTTACCTACTTTAACCTTCTTTTTTAAGAAAACAAAGACAACGTTTAAATAACTTGCATCTTCCAAAGCTCCACCTATCTGATAAATGATAGCATCTGATAAGCTGTTTTTTATTTATTCTTTTAGATTAAGGTTGGCCTTCTCACCTAGTTTCAAAAGCTATTTATTACGTAAGAAAGATCCTAATAGTTCCCAAATTGTATTCTGGGGTAGAGTCTACAGTTAAGAATCTAGGCTGCCCTTTTTCTGCAGAAAATCATTGGTACACTCAGGGGAAACACAAGTTCAAACAGAAAGGGGGAAAATTAGGTTAAAACGTTTCTTACGTCTCCCTGAAAACTGTAAGCTACCTCATTACATCTATCGGGCGACAGAAGAGAGGGATCGATGAGCAGAGAATTTAAGCAGAGACTATTCTCCTTTTTCCGTATGAAACCAATCACATGTGGAGGGCACAGAGATCATGCATTGTCAAGAAATAAAACCAACACTGATCCACCACTAACAAAGCCTTTTTGTTTGTTTCATTCTTTTTTTTCTGTAGAGTCAAAGTGCAATATGTTCCTTGCCCTGTAACATAATTGGTCTCACATTCCAGTATGAATGAGGCTGAAATCAATAAAAACACTAACAAAATCACAATTAAGACACACTCACATTGAAGGAAATACAAGTTAGAAAGTAATATTAAGGAAGCCACAAAGACAAGAAATTTCAAACAACACAAGGCTCAGTTTAGAAGCAATATTTCAATTTTTATGTTTTAAAAGTTTCTCTTTAGTCAGAACTGTTGTCTACCGGCAAGAGGCTTGAGCTGAAGCCAGTCAGCATCTGGTGTATTATTTAACTTATGGTCTGAAAGCTTCCTTCCAATAGCTGATTCTTCTGTGTTCTGCTTCATAAACCATTTCTGTTTTCCCTGAAAAAAACATCTGGTATCAGTATCAAATTTTCAGCCACAATTAGCAACAATATTCACTTGTTAACATCTATGGGGATAACTGTGGGTAACTCTATACGTAAGTTATTTA
Organism: Equus quagga; assembly: GCF_021613505.1. NCBI lineage: Eukaryota > Metazoa > Chordata > Mammalia > Perissodactyla > Equidae > Equus > Equus quagga. The sequence continues at coordinate 131,683,032 of NC_060270.1, read as the reverse complement.
GAAAAGGAATGAGAAAACATGTTTAGAAGTTAATCAAGGGGTCTAACCAGATGAAAAATCCAATGAAATCTGTATGTTGTCGGTTTTTCTTGAATACTCCACTAAAAAGTTCAATTCATCTACTTCAAAGAATAGGGCACACAATACTTTATTATTATATGCAAACCAAATGAAATGTGTGAAATATATGTAATCTCTCTTATTTAAAAGTGTGTAGAAATACAAAGTTCCAAAAAACTAAATCTTATTCCTTTGAATTTCATTCTGTGTTTAATGCAATCTGACATTTCCCTACATGTGACATAATGGCCAGCGTCAAACAGCTTTGCAATACTCAAGTTTCTTTCCTCATCTTATCTGTCTTCAATTACTAATAAATTCTAAATATTGTGTATTTCATTGTTTTGGCTTGAATTTTCCTATCTTATCTCTTAATAGTCTGCTTTCTTCTTTGATCAGTGTCACTATCACCAACAACTCTTCGAACTTAAGATTTCTACTTCTAATCTATGCTAACGTAAGAGATCAAATAAGCAAGTACATTAGAACAGGGTGAAAGTAAAGGTCAGTGTCCTCTGGGAGACGCTTACTGACTGGCAGAGCATCTTCTAGTTGGTGGCTGTGAACTACGTCTCAGATGTCTGAGTTTTCTAACCGCTGTGTAAATAAGCTTGTTCTGGCAGGTGGAGTGTGTGATAGAGGCTCCAAGATGGCCACCTTCAATTTCCTCCCTCCCTGGATGAGCATTCTTCTCCACCCCTAAGGAAGTGGAGTCTATCCCCTGCCCCGAATTTTGGATGGCCTTTTGACTTGCTTTGAGCAACAGAATGCAACAGAAGTGATGCTGTGCCAATTCTGGGACTACTCTCAAAGAGGCTGGCACCTTTTGCTTTTCCTCAGGAAAGCTAGCCACTATGCTATGAAGAAGCTCAGTCTGGACTCTGAAGAAAGGCCATGTGGAGGAGGACCAAGATGCAGACGTAGAGCGAAGCATTCTTGGACCTTCCAGCTCTGCCCTGCCCAGGCCAACTCATGCTGGCTGAGTTTGAATGTGGTGGCATGAGTGACTCTAGCTGATGCCAAGTGGAGCAAAAGAAGTGCCCAGCTGAATCCCACCTAAATTACTGACGGAATTAAGAGAAATAATAAATTGTTGATGTAAGCCATTAAGTTTCGGGTTGTTCTGCTTTAGCAATAGATAACAGAAACGGGGGGAAACAGAAAATGTTCAAAAGAAACTAATATGGAGACATTCTAAAAAGAGGAAACAAAACAGCAGTCATGAGTTAAAGAAGGGAAAAGAGGGAGGAGGAGGAGCCAACAGCAGTACCCAAGTCAATGAGATGAACAGAGAGAGTAAAGAAGAAAGTGTGAACACCAGCTGGGATTTTGTTTAATGGCTTTGGGTCTGATTGTCCACTTTGCCAAGAGCTTGTCAAATCATTATCCTCAAAGACCCAACTTGCTGAATCTGGTCAGCATCTGGTATATCATTTAACTTATGTTCTGAAAGCTTCCTTCCAATAAAGGATCCTTCTGTGCAGACAGTCAAATGTCTGTTCTACTCAAGTATCGCTAATTCCCTTTCTGCAAAAAATGCATTACACTTTTTCATCTTAGGTTACTTACTGTCCTATTTATCAGAGAGGAGATGCACTAATGTGTCTGCCCAGATTCCTTTCTTTGATATACTTGAAGAATTCCTTACTATTAGATTTAGAGCATGCCTCTGCCGAAGGTGTTCCTTTCAGTTTTTTACTTCCCACAATTTCAAATTTACAAAAAAGCTGCAATGTTCTGGGGACTCTATTTTCCTACATTAGTTTACTTTACAAAAATAAATGGATTTAATTTTGCCAGTAAGTTTAGGTTCCAAATGACTTCAAGATTAAATTACGAAAAACAGAGGGGCCAGCCCAGTGGCGTATGGTTAAGTGTGCACACTCTGCTTTGGTGGCCCAGGGTTCACAGGTTCAGATCCTGGGCAAGGACCTATACAGTGTTTATCAAGCCATGCTATGGTGGCATCATACAAAATAGAGGAAGATTAACACAAACGTTAGCTCAGGGCCAATCTTCCTCACCAAATAAACCCAAAAAAAAAAAACAAACTAAAAAAGCAAAACAAAACTTTTTAATTTTGAATTATCTCTTGAAGGACTGCATTTTATACTTATCTGTAAGTTATACAGTGTCTAATATTTTGTACATATTGAATACTTAATATTTGCTGCTTCAATGTTAGTAGGTACATACAATTGAAGAAAAATAGGGCTTTACAGCAATTTCAAAACTTCTTTCTATACTCTGCAATATGTAATTGTGTTCTAAATTAGGCACTCCCACAGAGGGACTCTAAATTCTTGTATTTCTTTCATGTAATCGACTGTGAAGTCTTCTTATTAATGCTCTCATTTAAATAATTCTCTTCATCACATCTCCTCCCCCTCTGTACACCATGACTCCAGTTTGCCCCCATTACCTCTTTTTTTTTTTTTAAGTTTTTTTTTTTTTTTAAAGATTTTATTTTTTTTCCTTTTTCTCCCCAACACCCCCCAGTACATAGTTGTATATTCTTCGTTGTGGGTCCTTCTAGTTGTGGCATGTGGGATGCTGCCTCAGCGTGGTTTGATGAGCAGTGCCATGTCCACGCCCAGGATTCGAACCAACGAAACACTGGGCCGCCTGCAGCGGAGCGCGCGAACTTAACCACTCAGCCACGGGGCCAGCCCCCCCCCCATTACCTCTTTTAAATTACTCTGCAGCAATCTCCTTCGCTACCTCATTTCCCTTCAGCCACTTTTACTTTGGCATCCCTTCCACTATATTCTACTCTTTCCCCATCCACATAACCTTCCACACAACTCTTCAAAATCCAAATGCTGTTAGATTTTCCTTCACTTTTCTCTAAGTTGATCCTCCCGAGTTCCTTTAGCATCCCTCAGATAATAATCCACTGGCTGCACCATCTTGATACTCCTCCTTTGCAGGGAATTAAATATGATGATGTCCTGACTACACTATGGCAATTAAAATTAAATACACTATTTGGAATACGATATGAAAATACAGATGAGAAGTAGGATTTATTTCCCATAGGTTTAGATAGCAACTGGAAATCATGGGGAAGGACTCATAGTCCCACAGCTAGTTTGTGACTGGGCAAGACTAGGCTCACTCCCCCTGAATTCCAGTTCAGTTCACTCTTTATGATATGTTCTAAACTGTATTTTGTTTCAAGAGGATATGTACAAAACACATACATATACAAACTAAATATATACCAAAAAAATAGCATAACAGTTGTAGCGTAAAAGTGGACGGTATATATTATGATCATGACTATCCAGTATTCTTGAAGAAAAAGAAAAGATTCCTTCTTTTTTTGAATTTTTGCAGTTAAATAATAAAATGTCTGAATTTTCTAACTCTTTTTTTATGGAAAGCTTCCTAAAAATGTTCTTTAGATTTATTACTTAAAGAGAATAAACTGAAGATAATCAGCGTTAGTATCACAAACATGTTAGTGAGATATATTCAAGACAGGGCTTTGGAGACAGATGTGAACTGCGGGGGTCGGGGGGCAGGGGAGAGGTGGTGGTGTCAATCATAGTGGATGGTAGTGGCCCTGAACTTAATTTCTTGGAGGAAAAATTCTTTTAGGTATTTTCACAAATGTGACTTAAAACACAGACGTTCATGATAAGCAGTTTAATCAATAGTCCAAGCATCATCTCCTCAGTGGTTCATCACTACTGAGATGAATCACCATTTCCTTCATTTCATTCTATTTTCTTCCTACAAAGCCCCTTGAATCTAAATTCTTCTTACCTCCAGTACTTCTACCACTGACAAGGCATGTCTGATAAAGAAAGGCGCTCTGTGGAAATGTTTTCATCAGAAAATAGGACAATGAAAGCCACCTATACTTGAAAATATTACCGGAGAAGGCTGTTGGGATGTGCTTCTATTCATACATTTTTTCATTTTTATAATAAGCTCAAATTGGCCAATAACTTTTTCTATCCTATTTAAGTCAATAAGATACAAGACAAATTTACTGAAACTGATACAGCTGGATTATAAATGCCAAAATAAATGTAATGACAAAATAATGGCAAAGATCAAAGGCAGTTTTTCCTCTGAAGATTATCTATTAAAAGACAGATATTTAAGATACACCAACACCAAAACTAAGAAAAGCAGATGGCCAGAAAACGATGGTTTCTGCTTTGAGTTTTACATCTAAGAAATGAAATAAACAATTAAAAACTACTTACTCTTTGCTGTTTGTAGTGCTTAAACATTCGAATGCAGTGTTCAATGATAAATAACAAGTAAATGCCTCCTAGAGCAACAAGTCCTTTTAATACAGCATCATATTCTTCCAAAAACTTCTTAGATTCATGTCCATGAGAATGTCCGTGCCCATGTGCATGTTGATGAGTGTGATCATGTCCACCCTGAGACTATTAATAATAAGAAGAAACACTTCTAAATAATTAAAATGCTATTTTAAATTTTGAGATTATAATCTCCTAGAGGACACAGAAAAACTACCTTTCACTTTTTAAAGTGCTCCCTAAATATTATTTAACTTAAGTAGTCTTCCATTTAATTTTGCTATCCTACTGCATTTCAGAGTAACTCTAAAATAAGACCACACACTCAAATGCCTAGAGGGGTTAAGATACGGACCACAGTGAGAGAATCAAGCCAGCAGTAAGAAAATACAGAGTGACAAGTCCTTTGTAAATTGAACTGAACACGACCCAGATAAATGCCTAATATTGAGTAAAAATAAAACAAACTAATTCAACAGCAGGTCACCACTTGTGGCTCCCTGTAATCTGATTTTTTCTTAAACTGATTATATTTTTATAATATTCTTCCCTTATAAATTATTTCAAAGAAGTATGAGGTGCTACCTCAGCACATACTGTGGTACATTAGCCAAACTGTATACTTAAACGTGTGTGATTTCCTACATTTTAAAGCTTTGGCAAAAATAAAAAATAGCTTTCCTTTTGTACATACATTTAATTGTGAAATGTACAAGTTTCACAATATTAATCTTAGAGAAATTAAAAATTAGAAAATTAGCTTTAAATATTGTCCTTCCTTGTAACACTTGTTTGTATTCTCTCCCCATTTGCTAGTGGTCAACAGAAGAGGTTTCTAAACCTCTCCAAGGAGTGAAGACCATTCAAAAAGGTAATAACTTTACTCAGTTAACACTTCTCAAGGGAAAAATAAGTTTAATAGCACTTAAACATTGTTCTCACTTCAACTGCTCTTATTAGGCCCAGTTCTGAAACGGACTGTTGCTACTCCTCACGGCTGGTAGAAAGGGCAAGCAAGGGTAGGAAAAGGGGGAAATAACATAATGAATCAACTTAATAAAAAAATTCACATTCACAGTTTTATGATTCATTCATTCATTTTTTTTCCTTAAAAAGGCAACACCATATACTGTTCTAGATACTAGATTTGGAATTCTCAACCAAGAGTGCAGAGGGGTGATGGTGTGAATAGAAAAAAATATTAAAGTCTGTAATTTTACATTTGGAAAAGAAAATGCCTCATTGTTTTCAGAATTTGAAGTAAAAACAATAACACTGGATCAAATACTCTTAATGAGCAACAGATAGACTTAAAAAGGTTGATAAGCAAGATACTAGGAGTGTGGGCTTACTTATGATCATTAGAAGTGCCCCGGAATGGAAGAAGACAACTGGTGGACAGGTGAAAAGATAAATGGCCCCTGTGCAAAGAGCTAAACACCTAAAAGAGTTAACCAAGTATGTCCGCTTACTCCTGCTCAAATTACGATGCCTGTGGCACACTGGTTAGATGCACAACTTTCTAAGACTCATAGACTTCTAGAGGCTTTCCTTCATACACACAGATAAAAAGATAGATCACTCATTGACTTTTTAAGTATTCATTTTCAGAAATGCTAATGGAGCAAAGTTTTAAAAAATTTCAGCTTTACTGAGGTATAAGTGACATAAAATTGTAAGATATTTAAAGTATACATCGTGGTGATTTGATATGCATGCATTGTGACAGGTGAAAGAAAACTAACATTACCAGCCTTTGTTGCCATTTTAAAACCTAACAACTCAATTTACCTAAAAAATATTGCTATTAAAACTGTACAAATGGAAAAATATTTTAGCCTGTAAGCAAATAAAACAACACAAATATTATATTAGTGTGCTACAGCTTGCTAATGAAGGACCCTTTTAGCTTACATATTTTTAGTTCTTTTAAAGATTAAAAAGATTTCTTACATGGGGCAGCAGATGAAGAAGGGCATCTCCACTCATTGTTCCTACAGCTAGCGCAACAAGGAAAGTGAGAAGGAATTTGAAGCATCCTTGGTTAATGATGGGGACCAAGATCACGCCTAGCAAGGAAAGCAGGCTAATGACAGTGATAGAAATGATACCACAAATCCACGCTGTAGGAAAGAAATTAACAGTCAACATTAGTATGACAATATAAACCAAAAAAGCTCCAAAGAAGAATAAACATAAAATAACTGAGTCACGGAAGATAGATTATCTTACCCAGACCAGGCTTTTTAAGAAGGTTTATATTTTGGCACTGCATGTTTGAAAACAAAACCACCATATAACCAACTCGAATACTTCAGAAAGAATTAAGAAACTCAGAGCAGGTTATAAATGGTATCTTCAGTAGCCCACCTTATTAGAAACACGGACTTAAAATGACTGCAGGCTGTGATGCACATTTAACATCTAGACTGTAAATAAAATTTTACCAATCGCTGAAGATAAAACCACAGCAATAAAACTGTTTATTTAGAGAATATAATTATAAAACTCTCCTGTGGGCATTAAAGGAAGCCAAGTATCTTATGTACCATACTCTGTAAATCTTTCTAATACAAAGTTTAAGAAACAACAGATCAGCCCAAAATGAAAATAGTCACACGAGATACAAAAAAGGCTTATTACTGGTAGCTTTATTGTATTTCATTTCTTATTTTTACGAAGGATGACCCAGTCCTCTTTCCATTGACATCATCTCTCCTTCATACCCCAGTTCCAAACACCCTTTCCTCCAATTTGGCTTTCTGTACAATTTCCTTCTTTCTTTTTTTTAATCTCACTATGTAAGTTTAACTGGATCAGAACACAAGAGGAACATTTTCACAGTATGACTTGTGAGAAACATAGGTGTATTTAGGCTATTCATAAGCGCGTAAGATACCAGAAATAAATGCCAGTGGTTCTGGGGTGGGGCACTTTCATTTAAAATGTGACATTACTTTCTATTAATAACCTAAAACAAAATAGAAATGCTATGATTTAAAACTCTGCTTATTTTAATATTTATCTATGGAAAATTCCACTGAATGATAATTTTATCAAATTTTTAATCTAAAATGCTATTTTTCTAGTCAAATCTAACAGGACTATAAATCTGCTGAGAGACTTTATGTTAAGTCTTGTGATAAGAGAACAAAGGAAAAATGCATTTCCTCATCAAGATAACTTAAAATTTTCAAAGACAGAGAGAAGAATAGGTAAGGAAATGAAACTAATTGACCCACTAAATGCTGAACTTTATCAATAAAATTGTTTATCCATTGGGTGTTTTAGTCACAGCATCCAATAACATTAACACTACCTAGCTAATTCTCGTTAGCTAAATTAGCTCACAGAATGAAAACAACAGGTCACCTATTACTAATGGAAGCTCTGTGCTTTATCCCATATCTAACAGATAACTATTAAGTGGCCACAGGTATACACAAAGTCAGGGAGCCAATAGTTACTGGCCCACCAAACCAACAAAAACATCACAGCTCTCAAGATCCAATCATACTAGTGGGAAAGAGAGACAAAAAGTACCTATAATAACTAAATGGGACAAATTGAGGCTGGTAACAAAAACGTTAACCTGGAAATAAAATGTCTCATATATTAGTATATAACTCTCCCTCCCCAAATATATTTTTCCTTAGTTTGGCAATAATCCAATCTAGGAGCAATTTATCTCAAAACAATCTAAAAGCAACTTCAATTTAGAACTTAAACAGCACTAAGCTAATTAGAAAAGCCAGTAATCCATATTCCAAGAGACTCTGTAGTAGAAAAAAAAAATGTACACTCACTAATGTAAATATATATGAATAAGGACTGCCAAAACTACACACAAGACCCAAAACACCATACAAATTTGATAATTTTCATAAGTATTAGAAATTCTTATTAATCAGAATTATTTTGGCCAAACATTTACTGGAATTAGTCACCAAAATTACCCAATAAAAGTATTTCTTATTTTATTCCTATGTTTCAATTGATAGCCAAGAAATTCCTATAACCAGGTTAAGATACTAAATTGAAATCCACATTAGCCAAAATCTAGTTGGGTAAATCTTGTTAACCTGATTTATTCTTTTTTCTAGTATTACATTATATTTTACACTGAGAAATACATATTCATTCATTTCTGTATTTGCCTATTAAGACATTTATAATAGAAATTAAATGTCTAAATCTTAACATAGAAAGAATACCATTAATTTGTACAGTGGACATCTGAGATGATTAACAACTTATACAATATAATTTAACAAGCTAATAAAAATCTTAGCACTACATGCATATTTTAAAATTTGAGCTTATAAGATTATGAGACCCTATTAAACCAACATATAAATATTCCTATAAGCATATTTATACAAATCTAATCAGTAAAGACTTGAGAAAAATGCGATTCTATTTCCTAATCATAAAAATTATATCTGAAAATGAACATTATTCTTGGTATGTATTTCCTTTCTAAAAGTCTCAGCATATTAACTTCTGGCTAAGGGTATCTTGAATACGAAGAAAAGTCCAAGAAAGAGTCTACGAAGCTGTAAACATTTTGCAATGTTCTGAGATGATTTATACTCTCAAATGACTTTTGGTTAATAAGCCAAAAACCAAGTTAGCAAATGACAAAACAATCAAAATTGAATTCAGTGAAAATCAATTTGCCAACATGCAAACAAGTGAGCTAAATACATTATAACTGAAATCCAATCACTGGTAGATTGACACACTAAATTAGCAAAGTGCTTACACATGTAGTTGGGGGAGGGTTTGTGTGAAAGGGGCATGAATTCATGTGTGCACAAATGGGTATATGTCACATATTACACACTCCCAGTGACAATTTCTTATGTATCAGCTCTGATAATTATACCTCTTTCTCATCCAGGTGAGAAAGCAAGTAACTGAAATAAGAAATGTTTGAAAGAGAGAAGCCCACTATGATCAGAAAATCTTTGGCATTTGTCATATTTGACATCTAAAATTCAGAAAATACAAAAAAAATCACAATCCCATAAAGGAGAAAGCCTTACATAAATCAATCCAGGGTCATACCATTGCCCAACTTCAAGAGCACCATTCTCATTGTATCTTTGAGGGAGTGACATTTACTTAGAGTACAGTGTGAATGATACCACTTGAAGTTGTTTAAGAAATGGTATTATACTGAGCTTGGACAGTTGCCCCTCCAAAATAAGTTGACATATACATACATACATACACACACACACACTTTAAAAAAAATACAAATGCTTTTGGGTTTTTGGTTAGATAGTAAAATGACTGGCAATAAATTGGCTACTGAGAAACAGCAACGAAAAGCCAAGAATCAGAAAAAGACTTTGCTTTTAGATTAAAATTAAATAATTGATATATAACTTTGAACATCTTATTTAACTCTTTAAAACAGTTTTCCCATTTTACCAACTAGAGGAAATACATATGGTATGCTTGCTACCTTCAAACGATTTTTTAATTGATTTAAAAAAAATAACCAATTCTAGGACTAAAAAGAATCCTGTAACTTCCAGTAACATTTTTTGTACATAAAACAGAGGGCACAATTGGGACTATTATAAAATAGTTTATTACTCCTCTGTGTACACATTGTCTTGATCGACAGAGTTGGAAATTAGAAAAACTATTTTCAAAGATGTCAAGTATTCTGCCCCATTAAAAAGACAATTTTTTAAATTTCTTCCTTACTAGTAGCTATTTGAACTGGCAACATACTAGCTATTGTCATACTATATAGCTAGAAAGGACTTTAATAATCTACACTAGTATTCCTCAAACTGTCTTCATCTACGTTAAATAATAACACTTCACATCTACTAGAATGGGGAAAAAAAAAAGAAAGAAAAACATGTTGGCAAAGATGTGGAGAATCTGGAACCCTTGTACATTGATGGTAGGAACATAAAATAGTGTACCCACTGTAGAAAAAGTTTGGTAGTTCCTCAAAAAGCAAAATAGGATCAGCACATAACTTAGGAATTCCACTCCTAGGTAGATACATACCCAAAAGGACTGAAAGCTGAGACTTAGATACTTGTATGCCCGTGTCCATTACAGCATTATTCACAATAGCCAAGAGGTGAAAACAACCCAAGTGTCCATCCATGGATGAAAAGAGTAACAAAACGTGGTAATATAGACGCAATGGAATATTATTCAGCCATAAAAAGGAACGAAGAGCCAGGCCTGATGGCCTAGTGGTTTAATATTTGGTGCTCTCACCCCCAAGGCCTAGGTTCCTTTCCTGATTAGAGAACCACACTACCCATCGGTGTGTTGGCATACTGTGGTGGCTGCATATTGCTGTGACACCAAAAGCTATGCCACTAGTATTTCAAATACCAGCACGGTCGCCCACAGTGGACAAGTTTCAGTGGAGTTTCCAGACTAAGACAGACTAGGAGGAAGGACTTGGCCACCCACTTGTGAAAAATCTGACCATGAAACCCCTGTGAATAGCAGTGGAGCATTGTCTAACACAGCGCCAGAAGGCGAGAGAGGACGGCGCGAGACAACTGAGCAGGGCTCTGCTCTGCTGTACGCAGGGCCGCTAGAGGCCAGAATCTACTCGATCACGCTAATACCAAAAAGGAATGAAGTTCTGATACATGCTACAATGTGGATGAACCCTGAAAACATTATGCTGAGTGAAATAAACCAGACAAATATATAAATTAAATAAATATAATTAATAAAAAGACAAATATTGTCTGATTCTACTTATATCAACTATCTAGAATAGCCAAATTCATAGAGAAAAAAGGAAGGCTAGAGGTTACAGGGGCTTCAGGTAGGGGAAAATGAGGAATTATTGCTTAACAGTTACACACCTTCTATTTGGGGTGATAAAAAAAGTTTTAAAAATAGATAGTGAGATAATTGCATAATATTGTGAATGTAACAAATAACATTGATATGTACACCTCAATGGTTAAAATGGCAAATTTTTTGTGTGCGCCCATGAGGGATATTTGCTCTGAGATAATATCAGTTGTCAATCTTCTTTTTTTTTTTTTGCCTGAGGAAGATTAGCCCTGAGCTAACATCTGTGCCAATGTTCCTCTGCTTTGTATGTGGGATGCCTCCACAGCATGGCTGAGTGGTGTAGATCTGCACCTGGGACCCGAACCTGCGAACCCTGGGCTGCTGAAGTGGAGCACGCAGAAGTTTAACCACTCGGCCACGGGGTCGGCCCCCAAAATGGCAAATTTTATACTGCATATATTTTACCATTTAAAAAAAGTTAAACAGCTAGCTAAGATGGCAAAGTCACAACTAAACCCAAAGTCCTCTCTTAATGCAGTTTTCTCCACTAAATCAGAGTATTTTAAGAGAATTATTGGCCAAGTGATTTATTTATCACTTATGTATTTACCTCATAAAGGTGGCTTCACATAAAAGAAGATCTATAAGAAAAATAAGTACAATTAAACATGAAGGAAGGAATATATTATTATTAATCCAAATGGCAATCAATTTTTTCAAAATTTGAGCTAATTAGAAGGAGAGGAACAAAAGATTACTACAAAACAAACTTGTATCTACATGAAGTTATTCAGAATATACCTATACTTATTTCAATGTCACCTAAAAATATATCTAAGAGTAAGGTTAATTAAAGTATTTATGTCTCATCTAACATGAATTATCACTTATTTTTGCCAGTGCCAAGAAATAAGGGACAAAGAGCTACATTTCCCATTTCAGATAAATCAGAAAATTTCCAGATATTTTCTACAGATTGCAACCATTCCATCACAACTGTTTCATTAGCAAAACAGCCCTACTATTCCCATAAGTGTGTTATTATAAACATTTTCTTATACAGATTTACTGTTGATTTTTAAAAATAATCTTAGTTTTCCAGCACTAAAAATTTAAGTAATAGTCATTCTCCTAACAACTTGTAAATCTTTGTCAAGGAAAATTAGAATCCTTTCAACCTATGAGAAGTAAAGTTGACTTGAATTTATGGTATTTAAAATACTTTCCTATGCTATTTAAATACTTATTTTTAGAATTAATAACATTTACATTTAAGCTTACATAAATTCTATTGTAATTTCCTAGGTGTAGAAGAAAGCAATTCAGGCAATAAAATTGTTTTGATTTTTTCAATCACAATTTGGTATAAAGCAAAAAAACCCCCCAAAATAGCAATAAAAAACAACAAACAATAAAAGGCATCTTTTATAAAACTTATACCAAACTAACAACATGCAAACTATTAAATAGAACTAGCAATGTTTTCTTTATTTGCACCCAAGATACCATGTGCAATAAAGAATGCTAAATGTCTGAAATAAGCTTCCCTTAGTCTGCAAATTAGGTCGCTTACAACGTTAAAGGTCTCCAAGCTTTCGTTATTCACCAACTCCCTTCCTCATTATCGAGGGAGAAAAAGCATTCTTTTAAAAGGAAGCGCTCATCTGTGGAAACTTTCTAATTAACGTGGTTCAAAGCATGTGCAAGATGGCAGTTTCCTACACTGTTTCAGCATTTTAATTGGCAGAAAATGCTTAGTGGCCTCTTCACAACCCCCCCCCCCCCCCCCCCCCCCCCCCCCCCCCCCCCCCCCCCCCCCTTAAGCGAGCGTCAACTCTATGAGTAAATGAACCAATCTCGGGAAACAAACCATTTCTACCATGCACAGTATACAGCATATTTGGTTTACAGCCGTCTTTGAACAGTTAATGAGGTAGTAGCTGTGTACTGTGGGAGATTTATACACAACAAGTTAACCTTTCTTAATGGTGCAGTAGTCATTAAAAGTAATTACTAGCAGGGCATTCTCTCTAACAGTTATTAACATCTATCAGGGCATAATTAATTTAAGCTTCATTTCTGACACTGCTAATAACCACCTGCAAACAACTAATCAATATTCACTATTAGTAATGTATTTGTTTTCAAAACAAGTGCAATTGCCTCTAAGGCTTATCAGATTGAATAAGCTGTAATTTGCAATATTACTATAGTCAAGCATCTGTCAACAGCTTCGTTAAAATATACACATTATGTATGTCCATATTACAACATAGATAACTTTAAGTCATAATCTCCAGTTGATGTGAAAATAAAGAACTAAAATTTTTTAAAAGCCTTAGAAATAAAAAAGTCTTTTGAATTCTAGATGCAACATTGTCTGTCAAAACATTACTAAATATACTCTCCTTATCTCCCTGTCATTTACATTCTAGCAAAGCATACTTAAGAACTTCTAGCAGGAAGCAGTAGAGCTCAGCATAAGAGAAGAACTTAGTGGTTACGATTACAGGGTTTAGATGGAGAATATTCTAGTTCATATCATGGCTCTGCTACCTGGCAGCTACGTGACCTTGAGCAAGTTACTTAACTTCTCAAAGCCTCCTTTCCTCAGCAAATTTAAGTAAATAAAAGTGTCTATCTTAAATTAAATATCTTTACCTTATAAAACTGTTTAGAACACATAGTAAGGTTCCAATAAATATGGGCTATTATGATTAATTTATCTAAAGTTATTTTCCTATTGCAAAGAAATTAATCAAGAATAGGTAGGTACCTGGGAGACTTACTTTGTTATGTGCTGAGAGCACTTCCTTTTATTTGTACTCTTTAAAGCTTTAAGGACCATCTCTATCCCAAATAAAATTCTTATATACTGAAATGTGATATTCTTAAATATGTGCACCCTATCCCTCCACTATGAAAAATTTTAAAATTTTGCCCTTCCAATCTTTTACCTTGCAGAATTCCATTTTTAGCCCATATTCATACTTCTCAATTTCATCTTTTATTTACTATGCAAAAGCACCATTACAACTTGGGGCATTTCAAGCAGAACTGCGTTCATCATGATTTTACACATGATGAAGTTCATGAAAATCCCACCCATTCTAAGACCACCATATTATCAAACTACACTAGGCTGATTGATATATTCATAAAATGATCTTCAAAGACTCATTTTCAACAAGTGTCTTTCCTGGGTTGTAAGTGAAAGCTTATAGACTAATACCAAGTGATTTTTTCAATCAATAAATATATGAGCTCTTACTTTTTGTCCAAGGTACCCTCTATCTTAGGCACTAGGGGATGAAAGACTCCGTCACTTCCTTTAGGCGACTGAAGTTCAACAAAAACAGATAACTAATCCAATAATTAAGATCCCCTAAGCTCTGTACTATGATGGAGACACGAGAGGATAGTCAAGGAAGTGGACTTAATTAAGGCTAGGATAGTCAGTAAGTTACCCCAAAGGGGCTAATCCTTGAGCTGAATCTTTGCGGAATCACAGTAGTCAGTCAAGTAGAGAGGTTTAGAATGTGAAAAGGCAGAGAGGAATGAGGGAAAAACAGCATAATCTGTTATCAGGAGTTCATTATGGTTAGAGCTGAGAGGAAAGAAATAAATGGTGGAGGATAAGGATGGAAAGGTAGGTAGGTAGGCAGGGGTCATATTCTGGAAAGTCTGACGGGCCAAGTGAATGACTCTGAACTTTGAACAATATAGCATAACGCGGTTTCCTAAAACATACGAGAAAAAATATAACTAGAACATCACACCAAATCCATTTTCTCATAGATATTATTGCTTATAATATAAAAGATATAAAGAAAAATATTAGACAGTTAATGAAAAACATTAAATAGTGTAAAGAAAAATGGGAAAAACCATAAAGGTGACACCAGAATTAACTAAATTTGGAAGATAATAGCATAGTCATTAATCGCCCAGAGGATTTATGAGAAAACCTTAGGGTTGGTGGGCTCTATCATTTATTAGGCCTGGGAACTGTGTGCAAATTACTAAACTTTTCTATACCTCAGCTTCCTTATCTTTAAAAACAAGAATCATATAACAGCTCTTTCATGTAATAATTTAATAGATTATTGTTACAATTTAATGAAAAAAATGCATATAAAAGACTTAGCACACAAATAGCAAAATGCTTAAACTTCCTAGTTTGATCCTAGCGCTATCACTTACCAGCTCTGAGACCCCCGGGAAAGTTATTAGATAACATTCTCCACCTCACAGGACTATTGTGAGGAGTAAACAAATTGATTTTAAAACAGTGACTGCAATATGTATTTGTTAATAAAATAAAAATATGTATTAACCAAACTCTTAACTATCACTAAAAAGAAAAAACCCTGTCACAGAATCTCATTTGCCATTTTAGAAAGATAAATCGAGCTTAAGTGCTAAGGATGACCTACAAAGGGGACAGGAACACAAGCAGGGAAGATTATGAGTTATTTCAACTATTCAGTAAAGAACCAAGAAGGACCTGAATTAAAGTTATGACAGAGTGGATGGAGCTAGAAGATACTTACGAGAAGACTCAACTGGACTTGACAATTGATTATACAAGGGAAAAAGAGAAACAAAAACAAAAAACCTAAGAGAAAAAAAGCCAAAGATTTTCAGATTTTCTCAAAGAATGAACTTAACAGCATTTGGGAGTGAACAAGAGGTAAAAACTTTATGTGGAGTAGAAGTTTTGAAAAATATTAAGTGGGAGATACCCACGAACATCAAGGTGGAGCTAACTAGCCAACTGGATGCCATGTGCCTGGAGAGAAGCTTAAAAATAGTTTTGGTTTTACCTTAGTTGAAGCTCTCTAGATGTGCCCATGACGAAGTTCATGTGCCAATCACCGGCATTTCTGAGACGTTCCTAGAGTTTAACCACAGACTTCCCTTTTTACTTCCTTAAAAACTTCATAATCTTAGCTTTTTGCAAGAGGCCCTCAACTCTGTTAAATGTTAAGTAATTATAACACCAAATAACTTAAATTACAGGCCCCATTATCAACACTTGCCCATCAAGAAGGATCTATTTATCACAAACCTGTACTTTCTTTTTATTCTAGTTCTCTATCCATAGCAAAACATCCCTCTGTAATGCCAGAAGAGATAAGTAAATGTTACTGTGCCTCCCGTCTTCCCCTGATCTTTTTTAAGCACACATATCTAAACCTCATTAAAACATATTGAAAGTCACCAAAAGGAAGGCAGTAATTTAGAATTACTCTCCAATTCAACTACATTAAAAAATAAATATATAAAGAGACTATTTTGAGGAGAAAAAACTTAAGTCTTTCTTACCTGATGCCCCTATATTTGTCTTATCTTCAGGAGCCAGATTTTTATCCTTATTTAAATCTTCAACTAAAAGTTTGTCAAAATGCTCAATACAAAGTCTGCTGTCAATTTGATATAACAAAGCAGGGCAAAGGTATGTAAATAGATCCGGTGAGATCGGAGAGTTGGCACCGTGACCATAGTATTTTAACAACTGAGTGACGTTCAAACACTGCAAGGAAAGTGATAAAACAAATTAAGTAAAAAGAGTACTTTAAGAAGGTTAAGTAGAAAAATAAATTACTATATAATAAAAAATATTCTAAATATCATTTAAAAATAATCTGTAATACACAGATATGTATTACAAATAAAGCTTTCTGATAGAAATTTACGATAGGAATACATTCAACTTGATTACTGAAGACGTTTTATGGATTTTAACCATTTTCCACTCCAACACATGAAAGATAATGACTTTCTGCCATTGATAAGAGTAACTCACAGTTACATTTCCAAGATTCTTAAGGGGTGAGGAGAAAAATCACTTCCCCGGTCAAAGTACAATCATCAATCATTCAAGATTCTTATTTGTGAAATAGTGTTAAACAGAGTACTTCAATAACTTTATATTAAAATATGCCATAATATAGACATTTTTACTGCCTAAGGCACCCCGAAAGAATATTATATTGAAGAATTCTATCCCAGTGCTAAAACCAGAAGACGAAAAAAAGGCAGCTTCATCCACTGGTACTTTAAGTATAAAATACAACAAAACAACAGCAAACAAGTTTGGACCTATCACATAGTGAAAACAAACATCTAAAATTAACGCAAAGAAGACTGTACTGCCTCTTCTTCACACATATCAATGCTGGTTGCATTCTTGTTTACTGAACTGCTACCTGATTATGATTTTATCTATGGTCCGAAAAACCAAATCAAAATATACAAACAGACAGACAATTCTTAGGTCTGAACATGAGGTACCATCCTATCCAATGCACAGAACATCTCCAGAAATCCTGAGAAAATTCCCAATATGCATCAGACCTGTGAGGATACAAAACAACAGGTCTATGATGCAGACCCCAGTCTGATACAAAGAGTAAACATTAATGATAATATCCAGATATTATCAACAAAAGATTCTAGGATATTATCCATAGTAATAAATGAATATATTTCCTTAAAAGTAGACTTAAGATTTTAAATATAAGTTATTTTAAAATCAGTATTTATAACTGTTAAGAACCAAATATCTGATGATTTATCTAGGGAAGAAACAAAGATATTTACTTAGATGCAAAACATACTTCAATAACAGAGACAGAAACAGCAAAGGGTGAGGTCATTTTCCACATTAGATGGTGCTGCTTTTCATCCGTATGAACAAAAACGTCAATAATTTTTTCTAAACTTTAAAGACTGCTAAAAATTAGAATAAACAACGGTGTTGATATACCTTTAACGAAACAAAAATAAATGTGTTTAAGGTGAACAGTTTAAAAAAAAAATCAAGAAGGAACCAACCAAATGTGAAAGCATTTAAAAGAGCATGAAAATTTAGAAAATGCACAATCCCACTACTATTGGAGTTCCTTATTATTATATCTTTTTGCATTCATCCTAAACCTGCCAAAGGCATGAGAAAAGACTAACTCCACGAGCAAGCAGGCCCTATCATAACCTGACAGAAAACTAACCTACTGTATGTGCAGAATACCAGACTTTGGAGCTAGACCAATGACTGGGAACCATTCCACAGTTAATTCATTAAGTTAATAATTATGAAAAAGAAACTGTCAGGGCCGGCCTGATGGTGCAGCAGTTAAGTTTGAGGGTTCCACTTTGGCAGCCCAGAGTTAACCGGTTCAGATCCCGGGTGCGGACACGGCACGGCATGGCACCCCATGCTGTGGTAGGCGTCCCACATATAAAGTAGAGGAAGATGGGCACGGATGTTAGCTCAGGGCCAGTCTTCCTCAGCAAAAAGAGGAGGATTGGCGGCAGATCTTAGGTCAGGGCTAATCTTCCTAAAACAAAAAGAAACTGTCTAGTCACTTTCCAAAAGGAAAGGTTGAACAAAAAAGGCTTTAATTCTCAAATATCTAGAAACCAGCTAACAGTAACAACATGAAAACTACCTTGGGGAGTCAAAACAAGTCATAAGCAAGACAGTAAAATAAGGAAAGAAAATAACTGATATATTTTCTAACAACTTTTAAACACTTAGATTTGAGGGATGCAAACTTGAAAACAAATAATGCAAGCGAAAATTCAGATAAAAATCTTAGATCTGATTTTGATTCCTTAATGTATTTTGTTAGCGAACATTATCTGGAAAGAAGTTTGGATATGATTGACCAGTCCAGTCCACTGTTACTTCTCTGTTTGCAGCTATCTTTTTATACTTACCTCATGCTGACGGTCATCTTCATTATGATCTTTGTGACTAGCAGCTGAATAAATTGCACTTTTTTTAACATGTGGTGCTTCTCGCTTTCTAGTATGTCGAAGTTCCCCTTCATTGTCAGGATCAAGATCTTGGTGTCCATGACCAGGATCATGACCATTATGTTCTGGAAGACGCACATGAGAATGGCCTGGGTTATGTGCGCGATCAGGTTTGTGGACCCGATTATGCTCATATTGTTCACCCTGATCACGGTTAGGGGGAAAACCTGGTGTAATAACCTCAGAATTTTCAGTGCTTTTCTTCCTATTTTTCTTTCTCTTTCCTTTTGGTAGCTTACTTTCAGATTGTTCCTGTGTTTTATTGGTCTCTGTTGAAGGTTCATGGCCAGGCTCCCCACGCTCACCGTGAGTAATGGAAACATTAGGAAAATGGCGAGTAGTGTTATGATCGAGGTGATGATGCAAACAATGGTGATGACATAAGCGATGATTACGGTCATGCATATGTTTATCATCAGATTTGACAGATACTTCAATTGTCTCTTTCTCTGGATCACACTTGTGGTTTCTTTTTGTTGATATACTGGTCACAGTTTGATTTTCTGAATTTAAATGATTATGGGAATGCTGGTGGTTATGTGAGTGAAAATGCTTTCCCTCTTGAACTGCCAAAATATCTAAATGAGAAACATGATCGTGGCCAAGATCCTCATGATTAATCTCAACTACTTTTATCTCTCCAAGGCCCAAGTTTGTTAAAAGTTTCTCCAGACCAAAAAAGGATAATCTTCCATTTTCACCATAACGATCAAAAAGTTTTTCAATATAATATTTTTTTTCATTTTCAGCATACAGCACTGAAAATTTGCTTGACTCCGATTCTGTCATTCCACGATGGTGTCTGTGATGCTCTTCAGAACCATGGTCATGTTCTTCATGGCAATGGTTGCAATGATGGAAAATAAATGTCAGCAAACAAATGAGGCAAAATTTTGTGTGCATATGTACCTTCATTTCTATTTTTCCTAAAGGGATTTAAAAAGAGAGGCAAGCATTAGTTTATACTTAGGCACATTCAAAATGATCATAAATTCCCCAGCAGTTGCCAATCCATTAGGCAAATGCTTTACTCCATTTCTTTCATGGTTATAAATCATTCTTTCCTTCTCCAATACCGTAGAAAAATGACCCCTTTTAATTTATCAAAATTGTGTACAGTCCTTTGAATAAATACAAATTGCTCAAGACTTATCTACAAGACTACTCTGACCCCCTTTAAGCACAACACTGATGAGCCTATGCATTTATACAGGAATTGTTGGCTCCTTTTCTATCTGGTCCTTTACAAAAAAAGTTTGCAGATCCCTGCTCGTAAGGTCCTGGTTAGTGCAATAAGGTAAGAAGATTAATTAAAATGATAAAATGTGTAAGAATCAAAAAGAAAGGAAACTATCATTATTCACGAATGGCAAGATTGCTTATGAAGAAAATCCAAAAGAATCTATAAGAATAAGTTAATTTAGTACAGTTGCTGGATATAAGGACAATAACTTAAAATCAACTGTATTTCTATACACCAGCAATAGTTAGAAAATGAAATTAGAAAACAGTATCATTTATAGCAGCAAATAGTTAGGAATAAATCTAACAAAAGATGTGTGAGACCTTTACATAAAAAAAGGATTAACTATTATTCAGAGAAATGAAAGACCTAAATAAACAGAAGGCTATATCATGTTCATGACTGGATGAGATATAGATCCAATGTAAAATCAATCAAAACTCCAGAAGTAATTTTGTGAAAACTGATGAGGTATTTTTAATATTTATGTGGAAACAGAAAGGGCCAAGAATGGCCAAGACACTCCTGAGGAACAAGATAGGAACAGTTACTCTACCAGTTACTAAAGATAGCGTGGTATTTTGTGTAAAGAACAAACAAATATACCCAAGAAACAAAACACAGCGTCTAAACATAGGAAAGATTCCCTGTTCCTTGGTGTTTGGTCAACTAGATTTCCATACACAAGAAAAAATAAATAAAACTTGACCCCCCACCTCACACCATATATAAAAATCAATTACCGATGGATTGTAAACCTAAATCTAAAACAATAAATATTAAAGCAATTGTGTCCAGAAACATGCTGTCCACTATGGTAGCCACTAACCACATGTGGCTACTTAAATGTAAACTGCAATTAAATTAAAAATTCAGCTTCTCAGTCACCACTGCTACATTTTAAATGCTCAACAGCCACGTGTAGTTCATGGCCACTATAACGGGACAGTGTAGATAACAGAACACATCCATAATTACAGAAAGTTCCATTGGACAGCATGTTTCTACAATACAGAGATATAACATGTCAATTATGCAATTTTAAGGTTTTCTAGAATAAACAGGTGAGAGTCATTTTCATACTATATTTTACCTAACCTACTATATCCCAAATATTATCATTTCAACATGTTATCAATATAAAAATTGTTAATGCAATTTTTATGTTCTTTTTTAATATTATGTCTTTGAAATCTGGCATGTATTTTACACTTACAGAACATCTTAATTCAGACTAGCCATATTTCAAGTGCTTAATAGTCACGTGTGGTTACTGGCTACTATACTGGAAAGTGCAGCTGGAGAAGATTTATTTGGAAGACCAGCTTCAAGACCTTCAAGATAAGACACAAACAGCATTAAAGGAAAGGCTGATCAAGTACAGTACATTAAAATTAAGAAATTTCTGGGGCTGGCCCCGTGGCCGAGTGGTTAAGTTCGCGCGCTCCGCTGCAGGCGGCCCAGTGTTTCGACGGTTCGAATCCTGGGCGCGGACATGGCACTGCTCGTCAGACCACGCTGAGGCAGCGTCCCACATGCCACAACTAGAGGAACCCACAACGAAGAATACACAACTATGTACTGGGGGGCTTTGGGGAGAAAAAGGAAAAAAAAAAAAAAATTAAGAAATTTCTGTTCATCAAGAGATATAATTAAGAGACTAAAAGGGCAAGCCACAGATTGGGAGAAGATTACCACAAGGTTACCAGTCAATAATATATAAGGAATTTCTACAAATCAGTATGAAAAGTATGAGACAACTCCATAGAAAAATGGGCAGGAAATTTGAATAGGCACTTCATAAGAGGATAGTCAAATTACCAAGTAGCATATGAAAAGATTCACAACCTCAATAGTCATCAGAGAAATGTAAATTAAATCACAATTAGATAATACTATATACCAAGCAGAATAAATAAAATATAAAAGATGTAGGCAAAAATACGGGGTCAACTGGAACTTGCATACACTGCTGATTGGTATGTATGATTGGTATCCTTTGGAAAACTGTTTGGCAGGATCTGCCAGAAGTTGAACGTAAGCATATCCACTCACAAAGCAATTCTACTTTGGGGTATACGCTCAACAGAAATGCACGTACCGGAACACCAAAAGACACGAACATGAAAATTCACCTGATCATCATTCATCATAGTTCAAAACAGGAAAAAGGCCAAATGTTTATCAACAGCAGAATGGACAAATAAAACAAAATTATCTAACAATGGAATACTACACAGGAATGAAAATTATGACTTCACACATTAACACAAATGAATCTCTATAAGTACTACATGAGCAAAATATAACACTAAAGAAATATTGTATGATTCTGTACAGTGTATATTTCTATTTATATCAAGTTTAAAACGAGCAAAACTAAACCAAAATAATGATTACTTTTTGAAAAGAAAAGTGCAGGCAATAATTGGGATTGCAAAGTGTAGTAATGTTCTCTTTCTTGACTTGAAAACTGGTTATACAAATACGTATAATTTTTTTGTGATAATTTGTTGTACTTATACTCTGTGTATTTTTCTGTACATATTGTATTTCAATTTAAAAGTTTTTCTAAAATCAAATTTTCTCCAGTAAAGACCAACTAGAAAATGTAATTATAAACAAAAATTATAAGGTTTCTAGAAATAAACAAAATAAGACCATTAAAAGGAGAAATTTATAAGACATTATTGAAGGACATTAAAGAAGAACTGCAAAAACTAGAGAGACATCACTCACATAGACGAGATATGTAGTCTTCCCAAGTGTATACAACAAATTTAATTCAGTGTCAATCAAAATCCTGGTAGCTATTTGTTTTTATTGAGACTATACAAGTTCATCCAAAAATTCATATAGAAGAGCAAAAATCCAAGGACAACCGAGACAATTCAGAAGATTTAGCAAAGAGATAAAGACTTCTTTTCACAAAGTTACACTAACTAAAGTTAACAGAGAACTGGCACAGGGCCAGATAAACAGACCAGAGGAGCAGAACAGAGTTCAAAAAGAGAATCAGTAACATTGATTGTGAGAAAATAGTTCTTCCTCACACCATACACAAAAGTCAATTCCAAGAGGATTAAAGATCTAAATATAAAAAGCAAAATTCTTAAGTTTTAGAAGAAAATATAGAAGAATATCATGACCTGAGGATAGGGAAATATTTTTTTAAATAAGAGAAACAAAATACAAACGTTAAAGGAAAAAGTTTTGATTAGTTTAATTAAACTAAATTCTTTAAATATTGCCCTACCATAAAGAACACCATAGGGGCCAGCCCTGTGGCCGAGTGGTTAAGTTTGTGCACTCCGCTTTGGTGGCCCAGGGTTTCGCCGGTTTGGATCCTGGGCGCGGACATGGCACTGCTCGTCAGGCCACAGTGAGACGGTGTCCCACATGCCAGAACTAGAAGGACCCACAACTAAAATATACAACCACGTACTGGGGGGATTTGGGAGAAAAAAATAGAAAAAAAAAAAGGAACACCATAAACAAAGCTTATGACAAGCCATACACGGGAAGATATTGGCAATGCGTATAGATAAAAGATGCACGTAAACAATCAGTATCCAGGGGCCGGCCCCGTGGCCGAGTGGTTAAGTTCGCATGCTCAGCTCTGGTGGCCCAGGGTTTCGCCAGTTTGAATCCTGGGTGCGGACACAGTACCGTTCATCAAGCCATGCTGAGGTAGCATCCCACATGCCACAACTGGAAGGACCCACAACTAAAAATACACAACTACGTACTGGGGGGCTTTGGGGAGAAAAAGAAAAAAATAAAATCTTACAAAAAAAAAATCAGTATCCAGAAAATATAAAACATATATATATATAAATTCAGAAAAAACTCCAATATTACATAGATAACTACACAAAGGACATAAACAAGACAGCTGGTTGAGCAGCAACAGGATTACTAACAATCTAGATGAGGTACCAAATCAGTAACAGGCAAAAATTACTATCTGACAAAAGCAGGTGTTAAGCAAAGACCTAATGTAGAGAAACAGAAACTACCTCACCCTCTTACCCTGCTGGTGGGAATATATTGGTACAACCATTTTGGGAAGCAATTGACATCTACCAAAGCTAAATATGAACACATTCCATAGCCCGAAAATTCCACTCCTATCTATTTATCCTAGAGAAACTCTTACACTTAGGCACAGGAAACAAACTTCAGAATCTTTATTGCAGTACTGTTGATTTAACCACCTTGTAACAGGATGCTTTGGTTCAAACAGCAGAACACTCAACTAAAAGTGGTTAAAACAAGGAGGAAAATTTCACATAAAAAGAAGTTGGGAGAAACGGGCGGTTCCAAGACAATTACCCTATCAAAAACTCAAGCTCTCTCATCCTCAGATTTGTCCCCTCAGAGGGTCAAGAAACTGCTGTTGGCACAATTCTATCCTTGCACAACCAAATCCAAAGGTGGAAGATTTATCTTCATGTCTCTCCCTTTATCCAAGGAAAAAAATCTTTCCCTAAAGTCCCTTCCAGATTTCCCTTTTCATGTTTTTGATGAGGCTATACTACATACGAACGCCAAAACCAACAACTGGCACAGGAAGAAATTACCACGATCAGCTTAGACAAAGCCACACTCATCCCCTCGGGACTGGAAGAAGCCACCTTTCCTACGTATCCGGGAAAGGGAGTACTTACAGAACATGGGGGTCACACAGCAAGGAAAAAGGAGGTAGATGAGGAATGGCTGATGATTACGTATCCCATAGTGCCTGCAACAAACCTATATGCCCATCAGTGGAAGAATGGATAAAATAAATGTGGCATATTTCTGCAATTAAAGATTAACTGCAGTTATAAATGTATGACTATGAAGGAATATATAACATGCACAAATCTCAGAAACATAATTTAAAAAATAAATTGTGGGACTGGCCTGGTGGTGCAGTGGTTAAGTTTGTGCACTCCGTTTTGGCGGCCCAGAGCTCACCAGTTCAGATTCTGAGCACAGACCTATGCATCGATTATCAAGCTATGATGATGTGGCAGGCATCCCACATACAAGATAGAGGAGTATTGGCGGTGGATGTTAGCTCAGGGCTAATCTTCCTCAAAATAAATAAATAGCAAAAAGTCACAAGTCCTGTCATTTATACGGAATTTAAAACATGCAAAATACTTTATTTTGGGGGCATATATACAGGTAGCAAGAGCCTAACAGGGGGAGATCACGTTCTGGAGAGTGGTTTTCTTTTCAGGAAGAGGAGAGGAATCAGAGGCTGGAGGGAATGTATATATTCAACTGCATCTGCAGTGTTCTATGTTTTTAAAAGGAAGGGGATCTGAAGCAACGTGAAGAAACATTTAATACTTGTTCAAGCAGCATAATGGGAGGCTGGTGGTTGTTCTATTCTTCTATGTACTTTTCTCCAAGTATGAAAAGACATCACATAACCTCTACCAGTGATTAATCAAAGTGCAGTTGTAGCAGCAGCAGTGACAGCAGCATCTCAGTTACCTGGCAACTTGTTAGAAACGTAAATTCTTGCACCCCACCCAGACCTACTACATTAGGAACTCTGGCAGTAGGGCTGAGCAATGTTTTATCCTGTCTTCCTAGCGAGTCGGATGCAAGATACGTTGAGAACCACTACCTACACAAATAAATTATCAAACACTTCCATTTATTTAAAATATTTTAGTCAACTGAATATTATGATTACCTGAATAAATCAGGTTGAATTATATGTGAGTTCAAACTTTTAAAAAATAGTCTCCAAAAAATATTTTAATTCCAAAACTACATTTAGATTTTGTTTTGTAATCCAAACACTTCAGTTTCTTGTACAGTCTCATTGATAAAGTCACCATTTAAAATATATCAATTTTACTTGGACACTAATGAAGATGAAAAGGCAAGGCTAATTAAGACAATCACTATTAAGTAGAGAGAGGACAATTTTACACTCCCTGCGGTTACCTTGGGCTTTCCACTAGAAGAGGCTAGTGAAAGGTGACATTCTCAGTGAATGTTGCTCCATTCATCTGATATGTAAATATCTTGCAGTTTCTTCAGTGCACATTATCCTACTGTCAAATGCATAAGCGCCAGTGGTGGAAATAAAACATAAGTATACGTTGATCAGGCAACATCAAATGAATGACTCCATGAAACACAAAAACTCTGGGTGGTCTGAAGAGCTTTACATAGTCATTTGTCTCTATTTTTTTGTGTGTGAGGAAGATTGGCCCTGAGTTAACATCTGTTGCCAATCTTCCTCTTTTTGCTTGAGGAAGATTGTCACTGAGCTAAAAGCTGTGCCAATCTTCTTCTATTTTATGTGGGATGCCACCACAGCGTGGCTTGATGAGCGGTGCTAGATCCATGCCTGGGATCTGAACCTGCGAACCCTGGGCCACTGAAGCGGAGCGGGTGAACTTAACTACCATGCCACCAGGCTGGCCCCTCTATTTTTTAAATGTACAGTACCCAATTTGTTCACTGCAAGATTCTAAACATCTGGAGTCCTCTAATTATTTATATTCAAGAGAGCATCACAGGAATGCGAGTACATGAGTGACATCACAAGGTTAATATTAAACTTGTGTTAACTATTTTTTTATGTAAATCATTCAGAAACTTTGCAACTTTAGAACCATTATAGCAAATGTGTGCTTAAGAATCATCTGAATGAAGCATGTATTAGCATAGACTAAGCAGCTATTGCAAAGAGACCTCTCCCCAAGGGCTGCGGCTTAAGAAACAAGCTATTTCTCCCTCAAAAATAGTCCAAGGTGACTGCTCCAGGTCTGCGAGCAGCTCTGCTCCAGTCATTCTGCGACACATCAGCCTTACCCAGTGCTACTCCAGCTAGTGGTAAAACAGAAAGAAGGGAAGTCTAGGTTCAGAAATTTCTTCTGAAGCAACAAATGAAGCAGAGGTTGCATGTATCACTCGTCACATTCCATTGGCAAGAAATTAGTCACATGGCCTCAATCAGCTATAAGGAGACTGGGAAATACAGTCTCATGAACAACTTAGGATATTTCCCAAGCATTCTATGAAAATTAAGGATTCTTTTCTATGCACAGGACAAGGAGGATCTTCAGGGTAGAGACAGGAATGGGGGAAATGTTGCCTAAGTCCATATACCACTCAACCGCAAAACTGGCCTTTATAGGACTCAGCTTTGCCCTGGCCAACACAGTCTATTGTCTCTTGTGTTCTGGAATTTTCCAAGCTTTGTGCATTAAGAATGTTTTATAACTGAATATTTTTTTTAATTCAGCAATACATATTGAGTTATTTACCTAAGACTTCTGGGTGCTACAGACATCTATGTATAAACTGACTACACAAAAAAGGAAGAATGGATTCTGGAAAATAGCTAGCAGTTGTCACTACACATTTAATTTCATCTTTTATTATTGATTTCCAGTATATCATCACAGTTAAAAGTTAAAGTATTCTATCATTGTATAATTTCTACAGTAAGGGTCGGGTTAATTTACAGTTAAGTAATTTAATCATTGTGCTAGTGAATTATACTATTTCTGAAACAAATATTTTGCTTTGGATGCAAACAAAAAATGAGATTCACTAATATTTTAACATTAACATCAGAACTAAATATTTAGTGAGAATAGTGGTTATACTCTGGTACGGGAAGTGACCGGGAAGAATCATGAGGGGAATTCTGGGTTGCTATTAATGTTTTATTTCTTCACGTGGGTGCTGGTTAAATGGATTTGTTCAATTCATGAAAATGTGTCAAGGTTTACACTTAACATTTGAGTACTTTTCTGAGGGCATGTCATATTTCAAACAAAACGATTTCCAATCCCTATGTGAAGCACATATATTTCAACCCTCAATTAGTAAATTCAGTAACATGCAGCTTCTAGAAATAGACCCATATTTAATCATCCCCAAAGAGGAATTTATTTTTTTAACTTTTTATTTTAAACTAAGATTCACAAGAAGTTATAAAAATAGTTCAGAGTTTCCACGCACTCTTTACTCAATTTTCCCCAATAACATTTTACATAATCATAGTGCATTTTCAAAACAAGGAAACTGTATTTATATAATACTATTAACTAAAATACAGACCTTATTCTAATTTCCCCAGTTTTCGCAAGCACTCTTAAAAGCACCATGGTAGAAAATCCATTTTTTTAGCCAGAAAGAAAAAAAGTTATCATTGGTAACCAAAGATCTTGCATGACAAAATATAGGATTATACTTAAGAGAAAATTTGGTTAACTAGATCCTTAAATCGAAGTAATTGGGGTTGATATTCTCCGTAGCAAGTTCTTCTTTAGGCGCTTACAAACATCTTTAATTACATGCTTTCTGTTGTAGTCTTTCCTATGGAAAATGCCAAATTACAAATTTTTAAATTTTTAAATAAATAAAATTAAACACTTGTACCAAGAACAAAATCAGAAATATACACTAATTGCTAACATTACAGATCCTTTGATATTTTGTCTAAAGAAAAATATTATCTTTATTTCATACAGATGAACATAACAGAATCAGAGAAAGTTTAAGATGAAAAGATTGTTCAATATATCTAGCTAAACACTCTTAGATTTCTGTATATAAAGTAAGACCCAGAGAAGGTATACAGTATGATTAAGGTGATATTTTAAGTTTGTGGCACAGCCCTCAATTGAAAGTCAGGGGCTCTTTACTTTGAGATAATTACTAAAGTAACCTATCCAAAACATTTTTAAAGGAAAAAAGAAATTGTCTCTAATACTTACAGTCAACATAAAAAAAAATCAATAAGAATATCATCAGATTATTTAACAAAATGATTGCTTGAAATAAGAAAAGTGACTGATAGGGGCTGGCCCCATGGCCGAGTGGTTAAGTTCGCGCGCTCCGCTGCAGGCGGCCCAGTGTTTCGTTAGTTCGAATCCTGGGCGCGGACACGGCACTGCTCATCAAACCACACTGAGGCAGCGTCCCACATGCCACAACTAGAAGAACCCACAACGAAGAATATACAACTATGTACTGGGGGGCTTTGGGGAGAAAAAGGAAAAAAATAAAATCTTTAAAAAAAAGTGACTGATAAACACTAAAACAATTCCATTTCCAGCACTAGGTTCTTGTTACTGAAGAGGCCAGCTAACTTCATACTGTGTGTAATCTATTCAACTCATTCAATTAAAAAAAAACTAGACTTTTACTCAAAGGGGTATTTTTTTAAAAGAAACTGAAGACCAACTGAAAGAACCAAAAGTTACTATCTGTATTTTAATTCTGTTTCTGTCTGTCTCGTACATACGTACACACACACACACAATATATATACATATATACAGTCATTCACCACATAACATTCCAGTCAATGAGGGGCTGCATATACGACAGTGGTCCCAAGATTAGGACCATAAAGCCCAGGTGTGTAGTAGGTGATACCATTATGTTTGTGTAAGTGCACACTGTAATGTTCACATGACGAAATCACCTAACGATACGTTTTTCAGACCATGTCCTGGTCATTAAACAACATTACATATATTCAAATTAATATTTCAAACTAATAATTATAGAAAAGATATTCAAACTAATAATTATAGAAAAAAATACTATACATTGCTTAGGTTTTAAAACTAGCCATTTCAACGTTCCAGATTGGTATTTTGAAGATCAATGAGGTAGAAACGAAAAGAGAAATCACTAAAACCCTCAACCTGGATTATAGATCCAGGCCTAAGTAAACAATGTGAAAATCCATTTAATAAATGTACATAGTATCCTAATTTCATAAAGGATTTCATTTTTTTTAAAGATTTCATTACAGGACTTCAAATAACGGTAGAAATTAGTTTAATTTATATCCTGAATCACATAAACACAACTGGTATTTGTATCACTGAGTGCCCTCATCAATCTTTATCCATATTGACAGGAACGGGTAGTCAGATATCAACTTAGTTTCCTCTGTGATTCAACAGCAGTGCACACAAAACGACTGAGAAGCAGTGAGACTGCCTGCATACTGAAGAAACACTAGTCTAGGGGTCCAAGATCCCACTCACTAGCTGTGAGGGGTTTGCCAAGTCACTGAACCTCTTTAAGCCTTATTCCCACTTCTAAAGCAGGGCTATTAATCCCTGTTCTATTTCACAGTAATTATGAGAACCAAAGAAAATAAGACGTGTACTTTTTTAAGTGGTAAAAGGTTTACACGTTTTTCCATTTTATTTGTAATGTTTAAATGTTATTTAAGTGAAAGCTATTAATAGGAATATAAATTGGACCCATTTTAAATTCCATTTCTGATATATCCACTGAATTCAGCATTCTGTATAGGTACCAGGAGTCAGAAACCTTCATCTCTAGATCATCCCAGCACTGTCCGTTTCCTTTCTGCAAAACAGGGGAAACAGCACCTACACTTATCCATTGATGGAATAACGTATATGAAACTGCTTTGCAAAGCAACTAAGTGTACTAACCTAAGGTGTTAGCACTATTAGACGCGGTATTATACACCTTTCACTTAACTTCCACAAAGTGTAGAACCAGGGAGAAAAAGTCCCTTTGACTCCTTTGAAAGAATGCTTTCAAAAATATTCCAAGAGCCTGTGCAGCATTCGTACATCCAAGACCAACTCTAGACTGCAGGAGGCATCCAATTCACTAGTATTCGAGAAGTTAGAAAAAACCACCACAGCATACCAGTTTCATTGACATCACAAAACTTTTCAAAGCATAAAATTATTTCAGTAATGAGTCCTCATCAGGGACCACAAAATCCTCTTAAAGCTTCAAGGTCTGCTTTTTCATTTCCCCACTTCACCAGCTATCTAATCTACTAATGCCATAGTCTCAGCTTGGAATGCCAATGTAGCTCTTCCCCCAAAACAAGCACAATTCAGACAGTCTCTAATACTTCCACTGAGACTCATTCATATCAAAATAGTAGCTGCATGCTAACTGAACTTGGGCATAATTCAGTGCTGCTCCTGTTTCATTAACTTTTTTTTTTTAGGAGAGTATAAACATCTGAGCCTTTATTTAATGTACCAAATCAAGCAACAACACATCAAATCCATCTTTATTGTATTCTAAACACTCATGGACAAACCTCCATTTTCTCATTAAATGCAAAACAACTATCTGAAATGTCTGCATTACAAGCTTTCATTACAGGCAGCTTGAACCATATCGTAGAAAACCACCTATGATGTTCCTGTGTCTGTTCTGCTGCTTGTGAATACAAAGAACGTCTAAGATTAGTAAATGTACTAGCTGGGCTGCCTTTATCAGTCACAAAATACTGTGATGCCTTCTGAAGCTACCAAAACGTTTACGATTTTAGCTACCCTTTCAGTAAATAGGCTTCAATCTCTTTCCACTGCAAAAGCATAGAAATCTCCACAACATGCATCACAAAGACAGAGAGCTAACCGTAGGACCTGAATTAGACACACATGCCTTCTCCCTTCCACCTACAGAGCTGTGTTCTCTTCTGACTCATCATGACCCGCAGGTGCCTTCATTCTAAGAGCTACTGCCACTGCTTCAAACTTTATCACTCCATCCATCTTCACTCTTTCCCTTGTGTTTTCCATTTTCAGCCTCTTGTCACTGTTACACGCTCCTGATTTTGCACCAGCTTGCCATTCATAAACACTGCCAGTTAAAATAAACCTTTCTTTCCATGAGGTCAGGGAAAAAAAAAAATCAGAATATCCAGGGTAATCTTTTTACAACATTAACATTTTTTGATACCGCAGACAACACAGGCTACTTCTTCCCTACCAGGAAAGCTTTGATTAATTTTAGCTGTCCTTATAGTTATTTTAAGCCATCAAGGTCCTCTTATTTGTTGAATGAAGTGAAATGGTTTAGTTTTGCCATTTAGAAGAATCTTACAAAAGTGTCAAATGTCAAAGCTACTTACCTTTTACTAGCAAACTATCGATTTCATTATCAATTATCAATCCATCTTTATTAGCAAGTTTAAGAATGCCCAATATATAAGAAAACTACATAAATTCTTCTGTAAACATAGTGTTCTTAGGGCACATTCCTTTTTTTACAGAGCTACATTCAGATACACAGAGCTGGGGCAAATTTTGTCATATATAGGCACAGAAAAAAAGAGAAAAACTAAAATTATTAATGCCAGAAAAAAGAAAGCTGCGCAGGAAAGGAAACATAACAGTTTATTACAATGGCTCAGTTGTAAATAACACTTACAGTCATAAAAGTATAACACTCAATACTGTTCTAAACCAAAATTACAATATAATTTTGTACTGAGAAACTGGAATATGGGAAATGGGAAGGTACATGGAGAGGTGGGAAAAGTGCTAAATCCTCATCTTCCGTTAAACAGATAATGACTAAAATTGAAAATCAACAAGAAATAACGCACATGTTGGAGACATAGCAACTAATGGCAGAACAATCAGCAAAAGGAACTAAAGAGTTCTTTGTCTCGCTGGGCAGAAGTATATCAAAGAAGGAAGATGAGGAACTGATTTTTTTCTTTCCCCTGAAAACTTTACAGAACTTTAATTCTTTAAATTACATTCATGTATAACTTTGATTGAAAAAACTCAAGTCAGCAATTATAAATCTTAAAAGTTTTTGTTAAACAAAAATCACATTATGTCACATGTGGAAGACAATGAATTACTTACAGTCTTAAGATTTTCACAAGCATTTGTTTGTAGGGTTTTAATCACAATATGCAATCATTTTAATTCCAACTTGTGCTATTATTTTTGGTTACTTACTTGGATAATTCCAAGAAGGCTACAAAAATTTTAACTTTTCAGGTCTCGTTACATACTTCCAAACTGGTTTCTAGAGAAATTAAGTTCGGTTATACTGCCACCAGCAGCATGGTCACAGCATTCTCATTAGTACCTCATATTACTAATTTTGGAATAAGTTAAAAATTTTGCCTTATTTTTATTTATACTTTTAAAATTATTCCTGGTGTCTCAATATTTTCATCAACATATATGAGCTTTTACATAACATGACTTGGTCCTATTTTCTGCAAAAAACATCTTCAGTTCTGTCCAGTGCCTTTTTATTTTGATTAATGCCTCCCCTTTTGTATATAGATGTGTTCACGGACATGCAATAAAACCTACAAATTTTTTTGCAATTTCTTCTGTTTTCTAAATTTAAAAAGTTTTTTCTCTATATATTTTATGTCTTTTTTTCTTTAAAAAAAAGCCGTAATTAAAATTAACATGACCCCTAACATTCATTTCTTTTTTAGGGAAAATAGAAGCATCCACTGAACTAATAAGACTCTTACATACTTATCTGTTAACTAAGAAAGTTTATATGTTAGCCTCAATAAAACTTTCAAGTATTTGTATTTAGGCAAAAACCACCACAGAAAAAGCTTTAACATTTGTTCTATAAATTATAAATTATGTATTATATGATGTTATATTTACAGTGAATTTAAAGAACATATTTCCTCAAAATCTCTTTCAGTGATTTGATTTGAGTGTACCTTTCTGATTTCTTCAGTTTTTTTAAATTGGTATAATTATTTTCTTGAAAATAAACACTTTACTTACACTGGTTATATATAAATTATTCACTTTATTTAAAAAAAACTAAGAGTATCCTAATTTACAACAAAAATCTTTAAAAAGTATGTTCCAAAGCTGAAATTCTACACTAAAAAAGATCCATGGGAATAGAAAACATGATTTCATTGCTTTACGGTATATATAGTATATATGATACACAAATCTAATCATTCTCTATTTTGTTATATGTCATTTTATACATAATTATGTAATAATTAAATACTGCATTATAACTACATGTTTTCCTAACATTAGATTGTTTTACTGATCTTACTGTTTTGCAATGTGATAACAAGTCATAAATTATTGTATAAATCATTCTTTCCCTAGCTCCCTCCATCAAGAAGCTATGCTCCTCTATAACAGAGTGTACAGTACACTTCCCCACAGGTGAAGAGAATAAAGTAACGACTCATCTTCAGCAGGGCACACTGAGAGCTATTATAGCCAAACGTCTGTTCACAGGCCCCTCAACATGCAACCCTGCACTGGAGTGGGAGGAGAGGGGAAAGAGGCGGAGGAAAGGAGACAGAGGCAGAGAGAAGGCTTGAAAATAAATATGAAGCATCTTCTGCTCTGAAGGAGGTACAAGGAAGACACAATCACCTTTTGACTTAGGGAAGCTCAAGTGAGAAATGCTACGCAAGTAGAAACAATGTGCAAGTTAGGTTAAAGGCCAAGGGCTCGCCATTCCAACTGCAAGCATAAGAAGGGGGCTACTCCTCCTACAGAGAGAAAACAGGGAGCAGGAGAGATGAGACGCTTCTGCACTATTTAGGTGAAGAACACCTGAGAACTCACGTTACCACCTAGGAATTGACATTTGACTGAACGCTTTTCTACTAAAATATTTTACTCATATGGGTTCTAGGAAAATGTATTTTAAATAACAGCAACCTGTCAAATAATGATAGAAGATTGAGAGCAGGATCCAGGGGTTGGCAGACTCAAAAGGGCCAGACAGTTAATATTTTAGGTTTTTTGGCAGTACAGTCTCTATGGCAACTACTCAATACTGCCATTATGGCACAAAAGCAGCCATATACAAATACATAAACGAACCAGGAGGCTGTGTTCCAGTAATACTTAATTTACAAAAGCAGGCTGATTTGGCCCGTGGGCCATAGTGTGCTGACCCCTGACAATCTATACATTTTTGAAAAACTACCAATTCAGCAGACAAATGTAGGAGAAACCATTATTATTTTTTTTTTTAAAGATTTTATTTTTTCCTTTTTTCTCTCCAAAGTCCCCCAGTACATAGTTGTGTATTTTTAGTTGTGGCTCCTTCTAGTTGTGGCATGTGGGACGCTGCCTCAGCGTGGTTTGATGAGCAGTGCCATGTCCACGCCCAGGATTCGAACCAACAAAACACCGGGCCGTCTGCAGTGGAGTGCGCGAACTTAACCACTCGGCCACAGGGCCAGCCCCAGAAACCATTATTTTAAAACTCAAAAATTCAAAGAATATATAAAGTGAATTCAGAAAAAAGTTTAGAGGTGTGAGGACACACCTGAATTGGTTTCTTTTTATTCACAGACATTAAATAGAGTGGGATGTCTATCTTTGTGATCTTGTTACAAGAACTGACAGCGACTTAGATTTTCTACTTCCTATATGAATGAAAATAAATCTAAAAACTAAAATGATCACTGACTGACAAGTCTTAGATAATTACTAGAGGATTAAAAATAACTTTTTCATACATAGCTCACAGTCATTCTTACAACAACAATACTTCTGGTCTTACGAAAGTACATAATCTTACTATATTAATAAGATAAGGATAATTCCTACAACATTCTGATTCACCTTTCTAATCCCCAAAAACCTCTTCTAAATGGAATGGATGGTCCTCAAAAGTAGGGCACATAGGTAAACATGGCTGCTAGAAATGTTAATAGCAGGGTAAGTATTATCTGATACCTCCCTCTCTTTAAGCAGTAAAATATCAACAATATAATGAGTAATTTTAAAATGTAAAATTAGGTAATTATAAAATCATCTACCACTCACTCTTAGTGAAAATAAACACTACTTGAACAAGATTTTATAATTTATCCTTATCCTTACAAAACTGTCACCAGGACCACTACCTCAGTCTAAGATCTTTTACCATGAAAAATTTACTATTAAAAATCTATTAGGGGCTGGCCCCGTGGCCGAGTGGTTAAGTTCGCGCGCTCCACTGCAGCCGGCCCAGTGTTTCGTTGGTTCAAATCCTGGGCGCGGACATGGCACTGCTCATCAAACCACGCTGAGGCAGCGTCCCACATACCACAACTAGAAGGACCCACAACGAAGAATACACAACTATGTACCGGGGGGCTTTGGGGAGAAAAAGGAAAAAATAAAATCTTTAAAAAAAGGAAAATCTATTAAATATCCAATCCTTATATGTAGCAACCAAAAAAACCCTTGTTCTTTTTTTTTTTTTTGAGGAAGATTAGCCCTGAGCTAACTACTGCCAGTCCACCTCTTTTTTGCTGAGGAAGCCTGGCGCTGAGCTAACATCGTGCCCATCTTCCTCTACTTTATATGTGGGATGCCTATCACAGCATGGCATGCCAAGCAGTGCCATGTCCACACCCGGGATCCGAACCAGTGAACCCCGAGCTGCCGCGAAGTGGAACGTGCGCACTTAACCGCTGCGCCATCGGGCCGGCACCCCTTGTTCTGATAGAATAGAAAAATAGAATTTGACAGTTACTTACGTGATAAGACAATAAATTACTGTGTTCTGTTTTAACATGTCTGGACATTAAGTGTATCTCATAAGCAGCTGAAAATAATATGCTATTGTTATTTAAAATTGTACACTGTCAGTTGTAAATTGCCTGCATACTTACTGAACATATTTTTGAACATTCAGATTGTGGTAAATTTTTATTGAGAATGTTACTTATTTTGGAAAAACCTAAAAGTCATTGTGTAGCCCACTCACAGAATTTATGAACAGAAAATAACGAAAAGGAAAAAAGTTGTTTGGAATATTGATAACTGGTATAATTTGAAACCTCAGAGTTTACGTAAATGACAACAGGAAATCTTGTGGTTATTAAAGTTCCCTGAGGCTACTTTCCAAAGTCATTCTATAAAGGTCATAGTTGAGGGCCAGCCGCGTGGCCGAGTGGTTAAGTTCGAGCGCTCCTCTCGGGCGGCCCAGGGTTTTGCTAGTTCACATCCTGGGCGTGGACATGGTGCTCATCAGGCCATGTGAGGCGGCGTCCCACATGCCACAGCTAGAAGGACCCATAACTAAAAAATATGTAACTGTGTACTGGGGGGATTTGGGGAGAAAAAGCAGAAAAAGAAAAAGAAGATTGGCAACAATTGTTAGCTCGGGTGCCAGTCTTTAAGAAAAAGTCATAGTTCGAAATAAACTTGAACCTAAAAAAAGCTCACCATGCGATTTTAACATTTTCAAATTTTATTTTCAGTACAGTTGAGGCAATAAAGTTACATGGAAGTAAATTAAGCCAGAAAACAAATTTTCTATCACTCTTTAAAACAAAGAGAAGCCCAGATTAAATGAATTGCTGTTATTCACATACAAAGCCAACTACAAAGATACACTTTTAACACATATCCCTCTTCCTGTTTTGAAAAATCCCACATATACTCTTGCAAGGAAACCCGCTGTTACACAGTTCTATCTCCACCTAACACTCACTCGCGATTGGGAAAACTAGGGGCTTAAAACAATCGAAGTCAACCAATTCAAAATGACCATGTCCACGCCAGCTAACCAGCTGGCGGAAATCCCAGGGTAGACCAGATCTGTAGCAGTAAATAATCTGTCATTTAAATAGATCTTGTTTCAGGAAAAGGGGAAGGGAAGGTGAAGCTAAACTCAAGGAAACTTCCAGGGGATTCAAACACTAGGGGGCAGCATCAAACCGTCGGGACAGACTGAGCACGCCTCCACCCGTAAACTCTAAGCTAAAGTTAGTATATTTTGAATGAGAATTACACTTCTAATGAAAGATGACTTTATAGGGTTATAAAACTTCTGTTATAAAGAGAAAAATGTAGCTTTCTGTTTTGACTGCCTACACTTCTTTTCCACTTTCTACTGTGTACCTTCTTTTGCTATTGTGAACATCAGTTTAAAACGCACTAGTGATCACGTCCTTTTGATATAAACCAAAACCCATGGCATTTCCATTTTTGAAGTACGCACTGCACAGACAAGGGCTGGCATTTCTATCCAAAGTATTTCCTTGGGTTGATGCTAAATTTAAGTTTTGTTTCACTCAATTAACATTTTAAACTTGATTAAGGAGCTTAACCACCAAGCTTTGCACATTCATTGAAAATGTGTTACGAGCATTATGTGACAAAAAGCTGTGGAATATGTTCTGCTCAAGAAACTTAGTCTGGCATGGAAAACAAGATGTACATTATAATTATTAAGAGTTAGAAAATGCAAGAGAGGCAGAAAAAATTCTACGGTTTATCACATATGAGTAACAGAACAACAGGATAATCTGAGCAAAGGCCCAGTAGACACCATTAACCCTCATTCTGGGGGTGATCAACAACCAGGGGGAAAGAAGAGACAGAAAGCAGTCCCTCAACCACTGATGAAAAATTGAAACGTCTGTGTGTAGAAAAGGTAAAATGAATTAAGTACCTGTAGCCCTTTGGTTCATTATGTCATTCAATGGTCACAATAAAGCCATGAGGTAAAGTTTCCTAGGACTTCAAGTCACAGATAAAAGATTAAGATAAAGCAACTTGCTCAGGGTGCCCAAACTAGGTAATAATGAGTCCTGGTTTTGCACCTTAAGTCTCACTCCTAAGCCCTCAATTCTTTCCAATACTAGGGGTAGAGGAGAGGTGGGGGGGACAGAACAGCAGCAAGGTACACTCTTTTTATTAAAAGCACTCCCTAAAGGGGTAAAGGGGCAGATGTATATGGAGATAGATGGCAATTAGACTTTGGGTGGTGAACACGATGCTATCTACACAGCAGTCAAAAATACGCTGTACACCTGAGATTTATATAGTTATAAACCAATGTGACCTCAATAATAAAAAATTCCCATTGTTGAATAATTGCCTTAGCTATAATACCTATATCCTACATTCTCCATAAGTCAGTTAAAAAAAAAAAAAAGCCCTAGAGTAGTGCTTGCACACTAAACTGGAGGCCTCCTCAAAGTACTTCATATCAGGTGCTCAACAAAGGGCAAGAGCAGTGTTAGCTTTTAAACTACGTTAGTGGAATAGAAATTGGTAACAGGAAGAACAAGTGCAGGTTATTGTGCAATATATTATTGATGTCACCCCATGAGAGAAATCTTCCCTACCACTTCTTTTAAAGTAGCATCAAAGTCATTCTTGCACAGGCGTTCTTACTCAGGGGACTCTACAGAATTCAGAAGGTCGGTGAATTTGGAGAGGGAAGAAAGATATACCTTAGCTATAATCTCTATTTAGTTATTCCTTCAGTTACAAATGTAAGCAAAAATCACAATAATACGCAGTACCTGATGTAATTAGAAATCATTCAAATTCCTTTCTTTAAAGTCATTTACAGTGCTCACTAGTTTGAAATTAGCCATTATTAGACCTGCCACTACTCTTGATATTTAATGCTCTACCAAAGCATGGATTACTCTATCATAACATTTAATATTTTTGACAATTATATTTCAATATAATTAGTTTCTGTTGTAATTCTATGTATTTCACACATTTAGAATCATCATTCTGAGGCTCACCACACACAAAAAATTAAAGTCCCACCAGTACATCACTGATAGTGTCTGTGTCTTTCTCTCCCTACCAGAATATTCAGCACGTGTAGGCATGTGGGTTGTCTGGTGCGGACCTCCAAGGGTTAGAACAAGGGACTGATTCATAAGGTACTCAAAATTTGTAGAACAGGAAGTCCTAATATCAAACAGTACTACACAAGTCTTGGCTTAAGGCTTTCAATTGCACTAGTACAATCAACTACATTCTCTATCTCCAGCTCTTCCTGTATATTAGTTGCTCGTTCTTATGTAGAATTGAGACACGCATCCAAAAACAAAAGACAAAACGCAAACCCGTCACATGCGAGTGTTGCTCCATCAACAATGACTCAGTTCCAAGATAAAACCATGACACTCAGAGGCGTAAAAGACGTGAAACGTTACATGAAACGTTTACATGAAACGTTAAAAGAGACAGTAGAACCTACCATCATTTTTTTTTTTTTTTGGAATTATGTGCTTTAATGTCACTCTTTTTCACTTGGACAGGGGCTTGAGCGCACGACCGTCCCCAGCGCGGCCCGCGGCTCCGCGCGATGCCCTCGTGCTGGCCCGCAGAGACGGCCCCGGGCCAGGCTCCCACGTGAGCACGCCCACGGCAGCACAGGAAGCCCTCCGACGTCACGGCGCGCGCACCCGCGCCGCCCCCGCAGCCGGGCCGGGGGTCCCGGGGGAGCAGCCGGGGGTACGGCAGCCCCCCAGGCCCGGGGAGCGAGGAGAGGTGCGGAGGTTCCCCCGGCCCTCCGCAGCCGGGCCCCGCCGCCCCCGGCCGACGGCGTTCAGAACAAAGCCCGGCTGCGGTGCGGGCACCTCCCAGCCCCTCCGGCCGCCGCCCCGGCCCCCGCTCCGGGGACCCCAGGAGGCTGGCGTGCTACTCCCCCGCCTGCGCTTTTCGGTTGGGCGGGGAGACAAGCAGCCCCACGAGGCCCAGGACGGCGGGAGCGGAGGCGGCGCCGGCCGTTAGGCTCCCGGGGCCGGAACAGCACAAGGCTGCATCCCGGGGTGCCCGAGCCCGCGGGAGACGGCAGAGGAGGGCGGCAGCGGGAGAACCCGGGGGCTCCGCGCCGCCGCTCCTCCAGACCCGACCGCGGATCCTCCCACCCTCCGGCCCCAGGGTCCCCGCCTCCGCGGCGACGCGGCCCTCAGCCCCTGGGCCGCCCGCGCGCAGCCCCCCAACCGCCGCCGCCCGCCCGGCGCTCGCTCCCCCGCTCCCCGCGCGGCGCCCCGGCCTCGG
>NC_060270.1:131531668-131641860 GCF_021613505.1 Equus quagga | reverse complement strand
CTCGCTCCCCCGCAACCCGCGCGGCGCCCCGGCCTCGGCAGGCGGCGGAGGCTGGCGCCGGGCCCCGCACGCGGGGAGGAGGCTGCCGGCTGGCCAGCCCGCGGCAGCCCGGAGCGCACACGAGGAGCCGCGGCGCCCACGCGCAGCCCACCACGCGCTCCGCTCCGACTCGCCGCCGCCGCCGCCGCCTGCAGCAGCGCGGGCAGCGCAGCGCCCGGAGCCGGGAAGGACCGAGCCCCGACTCCCGGTACTTGTCTCCCTTTCCACCCCCCCGCCGTCCCGGGACTCGCAGGCTCCGCCGCGCACGGGGCCGGTTCTGGGGGAGGGAATGTAAACAAATCGGGGTTTTATAGTTACCTCACACTCGAGTGCCGTGTGCATCTCCTCTCCGCTCGGTACCAAACCCCGGCTGCACCAAATCGTGTATTCACCAAAGCCGGCTGCGCTAACTGCGTCGCGGAGGCCCGCACGTCAGACACCACACTACGCTAGCGGCGTACAAGGCCCTCTCAGGTCCCTGCGCAGCCGCACCCCGTCCGCCTATGGGTGCTACGCTCTGGGCGTATAGCACCACCCAGCCATTCACTTCGGATAACGTAACTTGCGTAGGGGAACTGCACCACTCACGGGTTTCACACAGGCAGTCGGGGTAATAGGAAATTCGAGTCTACGCAAATTGCGGAGCTCCAAGGCTCGGCGCTAGTTTTGTTCCAAGAAAGGACGCCGCGGGGGAGTTGGGCGGCTTCTAACGCATGCGTGCAGCTCCCTTTACCCGGTCGCCTTCCCTCCCGGCTTTGCTAGTCAGTTGCTGCGGCCCTGGGAAGGCGGGTGAGTAATGGAAGGTCTTTTGCTTTAGCCAGGTTTCAAATTGGTAAGTCAGGATGTTTATATGTACACGAGTTAAACTCTCTACGTTAACTTAACCCCTCGGCTTTGTTAAAGTAAACCTTCAGACTCATAGAGCAAAAAGGGAACTGATATTTATTTAGGGCTAAGTGCGAGGTCTTTTGCATAGTCTCTCACACCCCCCCCCCCCCATCCGCCCTCCCGCCCCGGCCGCATTTATTCTAAGGCGGCCCCATTTATTCTAAAGCGCGATTCCTGTGAGCCTTCCAAGCCTAAAAGAAAAAGTTGAGTCCAAAAAGCATGTCACGCGTTTAGAGGAATTCTTGAGGCTTTTGGAAACTTTCCAAGGTTTTCCAGCACCTCCTACTGCTTCATTCATTGATTATTCCTTAACACCCAACAGCCAAAACTCCCAATCCAGCCAAGGGATTCCATGGACTCCTGCCTACGTCGCGCTTATTCTTGTTCCCATTCCTTTACAGCATACCTGCCGCCTAAATTGTCTCCTCCCCTCTTACGAAGCAATTCACAACCCATACTTTTTGTACAGGGTGGCTCTGGACACCTCTTTGCTTCATTACTCTGCTTCCTGGCACTCACTTAATGTCCATGTTGTGGCTCATCTGTACTGTCGGGTGGGCCTGTTTCTGTGTCCCCCCAGAATCTACTTAATAGGGTGTGTTGTGGGGGTGGGTGCCTTATTGATATCTAGCAGCGTGCATAAAACTAGGATCAATAGTAATAGCAAACTTTGCTGTGTGTCAGATACTTCCTAAGTGCTTTACATATATATTAATATCATCCTCACACAGTGATGTAGGCCTTATTATCCTACCCCAGGAAACTGAGGCATAGGAAGTTAAGTAACTTGCCTTAGATCACAGAACACGTAGGGAGGAGAGTTGGGATCCAAACCCAGTTGGTATGGTTACATATTCCCCCTGTTCTGCATATTTACCTTCATGAAGGAAGTTGTTTTGCTTTTGGTTTTTTTGTTGTTGTTGTTTTTGGTGAGGAAGATTGTCCCTGAGCTAACATCTGTGTCAGTCTTCTTCTATTTTGTATGTGGGATGCTGCCACAACATGGCTCGATGAGTGGTGTGTAGGTCCAGGCCAGGGATCCAAACTGGCAAACCCCAGGGTGCCTTAGGGGAGCTGAAGAACTTAGCTGCTAATGCCATTGGCTAGCTCCTTGCGTTTGTTTTTTATTTCTGCAAGAATATATTTTAGGTGCTTAGTGAATGCCAGGATACCAAGCTTTTCATATCCCTTTTTTTGTTGTTTGGAAGAGCCAATCCGCTGACCTCACTCCTGCTGTTTCCATAGCTGCTCTTAGGCAAAGGGAGAAGTCCTGAGGTGTAGAAGAAAGAGGTGAAGCCTGAGTCCTAGCTTCAAGGCTCACCATTGTCACTAACTGTGGGAGACAGTGACCATGGTCCTCTGATTCATGGATGAGTTAAGTGAATTAGTCTAAACTTATTCTAAGGTCCTTAGATTTCATAAAATCAGAACTAAAGTACCTTAGATTTCATAAAATGAATATAGTACATCTTTTGAATCCAATGCATAAAAAGCTGCCAAATTACCCTCATATTTTAAGGCTTATAATTATTTTATTGAACACATTATTACTAGCACCTCTAAAATACATGCAGTACCTTTCTTCGAAATATCAATAAGATATAGTACATACATTCCTTATATTTTAGGGCACCCACACCCACACTGCTTTTTAGTTTTGATCCAATATTGAAATACTTCCATACACATTGGTCAATAGTTGCAGCTCTGAGTCAAAATCCCCCATAATTCCCACCCGTGTACCAGCCCCTTCTCTCAGGATTCCCCAAACCTCCCACATTTCAAGAACTAAAGGGTTAATACTTGGTTAAGAAGGAAACCTGCAGGACCCAACCCATATCAAGGACTTCCATTCTAATTGGTTAGTGCCTATGCTTTACTAATTGTTATGTATTTTAAATATCATCCCTGCATAAAACTATAGCGTAAGGTACTTGAAAATAAACCATATCTCCTACCACTTTGATACGCTCACCCAAACATTCATATATGATCAAGTATATGCACACTGACTACAGCAGGACTGAAAGCAAAATGACTAGGTAGGGCAAATGATTGAGCTGCAAACAAGTCTACTACTTTTCCTATTGGGAAAAGGAATCTTAGAAAATGACTTGCAGCCTTACTCAAAATCACCTGCTGAGTTAAACAATGGAGAGTGCGGCAAAAATATTGCTATAACGTATGTTTAATATACAAGGAACGTGTCGAGGTAAGGAATTTCTAATAGGTTAGAATCATAGAACCATGTGAAAGGGTCAGACTTTTTTTCTAGCCACCTCATTTGATTCATAAAGAAGCTCAACTGAACTATAAAAACAGTATAGGTGATTTGCAATACCTGGAGGGAAGAAAGAGTATTGAATTGTGTGTAAATGGTTTACCTTTCATTTGTTTTGCTTACTCACACTGTTCCAGTCTCGATTTTATTTCACATATCTAAACTTTAAACATGACCAATCTACCTTTGTGAGGCATGATATAATAAATCCAATGGCCCTTTCTGCCCCTCAGAGGATTAGAA
The DNA here is from genome assembly GCF_021613505.1 of Equus quagga. Taxonomy (NCBI): domain Eukaryota; kingdom Metazoa; phylum Chordata; class Mammalia; order Perissodactyla; family Equidae; genus Equus; species Equus quagga. Next base: position 131,638,409 of record NC_060270.1, on the reverse strand, counting down.
AAGAACCAGCTACATTTAATAAAGGAAATAAGAACCACACTTCATACCTCAATTTTTGGTTCTGACTAAAGGAAGTCCGTGTCGTAAACTTAGTTTTCCCTCTAGTGGAGGGGAAAATGTCATCATCCACAATAAAGTTAAGAACCTTTAGTTAGGGGGCTGGCCCCGGCCGAGTGGTTAAGTTCGCGCACTCTGCTTCAGCAGCCTGGGTTTCTCCAGTTGGGATCCTGGGAGCGGACCTAGCACCACTCATCAGGCCGTGCTGAGGTGGCATCCCACACAGCACAACCAGAAGGACCTACAACTAGAATCTACAACCATGTACTCGGGGGCTTTGGGGAGAAAAAGAGAGAGGAAAAAAAAAAAGAAGATTGGCAACAGATGTTAGCTCAGGTGCCAATCTTTAAAGAAAAAAAAGAAACTTTAATTAAATTTATAAAGAACATGACGGGTTCTAAGAAATCAGACCTTTCAAACTCAGTTGTTCTTTCTGTGAATCAAGATTAGTAATAATCAAAGATAAAGTTCCTTAAATTCATGTTCAGTTTAAACTTTGATTTTTACATAGCCAAAAAAGTTTAGTTCAGACAAGGTTCTACCTAGAGACAAGAGTACAAGGAAGACTAAATTGCATTGATATATAACCCTGAGGTGGGAAGTAAAATTAACAACCGTCTCTTCACTTTTAGAGACTGTTTTTCAGCCTGGAAACTGAGGCCCCAGCCCCAGATCTGAGGCGAGAGAAATGTAAAAAGTACATCGCATTCCTGTTCTTTGAGGCCTGTGGCACTGTGTGACATCTAACTTGTCAAGCTCATGGTCAGGATGGGAAGTAGGGCCTACGGGGCAGTGTTTTTCTGCTCCCTTGAGAAATTATGGCTCCACTATCTAAAGACTTGCCATTCCTAAAATTAAGATAAACAGGCCTTGAGAGCTTGCATGGAAGTTCTCATGAGAGGATCACAGCTGCCCTTGCACCCCTTTCTAAAGAGCAGGACTCATGTAAGTAGGATGGTCATCCTCTTCCACAGAGCCCACCACTTTGAGGAGGGTACGCAAAGGCAGGGAGAGATGATCCCTCCTACCCTGCTGAGAGACAAATTGGACTGATGTGCCTGTCAAGTGAGATCATTGTGCGTTGGTAGGCTGATGCAATAAAATGGGCTTCAGGCTGTCTGCAAAAACAAAAATAGATTGGAGAAATGAAACAAAACAATTCAAGCAACTCCTCGACCATGATGGAAAAATTAACTTCTGTATGATTTGCCTGGATGATGCTAACATTAGACTAGCCAGACCCCTTAGTTTCAATTCATCACGATACAAACAAAGGCCTTTAGCATTAGACATCCCCACTGGAAGAAAGACAGGAATGGAGAAGCTTAAAGCCTCTGACTTGCCATGGCAAGTCGTTTTGAAAATAAGAATGAGATCTAGCCTAGGGGAAAGAGGAGGCCCACTCAGAAGAATGAACAGAGCAAGAAGCTAAGAGCTAGAGCCAGGATGGCAGGCAGACCACACATTTGCCCACGTGATGGTCCCCTGAAGGCTTCCCACCCCAAACCTACTCGACTGTGCTCGATCCCTGGAATTCCACATCTGGAACTTCATTCCTGGGCCTTCAAAACCAAAGGGACCTTGACCTTGGGGGAACTTACTACCATTTTATTATTTATACTCCTGTGAGTATATTTTTTCAGGTCTTTTCTGAAGAGGAAGCTTTAAATAGGGAGCGTGATTATCTAGATTCCTAGTGGTAGTGTGGTAAAAGGGACAGAAGGAAAATTAGACAAATTGTCAACTTCTTAATCTTGCTTCCAGCCAGCCTTGTTCACTCACAGAATACTAAGATGAAGAAAAACAGTAGGTTTGGTGAGCAGCCACTTGTACCAACGATGGGGCCTAGATGCCAACAGGCAGCCATTTTGGATCTCTTGGACTCTGGAGGCAAAGCAGAAATCAGCTTTACAAACCTTAGCTCCTAGTCCAAAGGAATTTTAAAAAGTAACATACATATCCACATGAATATTCTAAATTTGAAGAGTATTTGTGGATGGTTACACTTCAATTTAAGGAAAATTATCAACATGGAAATGAATTTGTAATAAGTTACCATGTAAATATTTTTAAAAACAGGCTCATTAGTTTAACTGGTTAAAATTAATAAGCTCATTTTTAAAATTCATTTTAAAATGTCATCATATGAGAGCAAATTTCAAATCTTGCCTAGGGCTTCCAAGCTAATTAATAATGAGACCATTTCACAACTGACATTTATGAAAGCAATCAAGTATCTCTTTTAAAATCAAGACACACTTGGTTTATCTTAACAAATATTGCTTACCTTTATTTATTAAAAATTTGACAGCAAGAATGCTGCAAAATTCTAAATATTAGGGAAGGCAATAAGTGAATTGTCAAAACATGAGTAATTTGCAGAGATTTCCGAATTTGTTTCTATGTAAAGCTCAAATCATATTTTATTTTTACTAAAATAAGCCACTTTTGTGTTCTTCATAAAATCCCATAAACGACCTCTTCTTACCAGCACACATCTTTAGAGAAGTTTTAGAAACTTCCTGATGTGTTGTGAGCAACAATTCTGACAGTGCCCAACAGTTGGCAACCTACTACACCTGATGATCTCATCTACAGCATCCGATGATTTCTCTAAGCAGTTATGTTCAGACTTTCTTCCTACCCTAAACACATGAAGGTGTATGGTTCAAAATGTGCCAGGTACCATTTCAAGTGCTTTATATATGATAACTCATTTTATTCCTATGACAGCCCTGGAAGGTAGATGATATTTTGCCCATTTCGCAGATGAAGAAAACTGAGGTGGTTATATAGCATGTGGCAGAGCCAGGACCCCAGTCCAGGCAGTCTGGCTCTGGAGGCTATGCTCTTACCCCTTATATGACACCTTGCCTTTACATCAAGACTATGTGCAGGTCCCGATTTTTGTAAGGACATCTATGTTACTTTCTCTGCAAAAGTTGGTAGTTTAAAAAAATCAGTAGAACCATAAACTGGTGTCTTCCCAGTCTGCAAGTGTTTCAGGTCAATGGAAATTTTAAATGAAATAAAGAATAGAATAAAACATTTCAAGATACTTCTAACACAAACAGTTTTTCTTTTCTGCTTTATCTTTCAGCTTGACTAGCTTGAATCAATTCCAAGGAGATGTTTATTCCAGTCTCTTAAATTAGAATGTTAATTATCCAATCTGGTTACACACTTAGTTGAAAGCTTTCCGCTCTTTATGGTGATTTGATATAGTTGTTCAGATATTTATGCCAGTAACGTTGTATTAAAAGTTAGGCAGAATCAGGTGTATGTTAATGACGTTGATCATAGTCATGTAAATATGAACTACTAATGTGCTAATCAATGAAGAATTGGTCAGGTGCAGACAAATATATCCCAGCAGATTTAAAGTGAAATTCATTTAGGGAATTAAAGGTACACTTCAACGTTAGATTTATGTAAATCTGCATCCGCTGCAAGTCTACCTTGGAAAAAAGAAACAAATAAAAGCGTTGAGGGATGGAAGTGTCTTCAAGCAATAGTTTGTGTTCCTTTTATGTGCAAGCCACTATGTGAAGTAGCTGGGATATGAGTGTGAACAAATATGATTCTTGCCCTTAAGTAGCTTATAGTCCAGTTGGCGAAGTAGTTAAAGAGGCAATTACAATACAGAGTGGCAAGTGCTCTTAGAGATAGGTATGGGTTGCTATGACAGCAAAGGCCAAAAACGGCCAAAAGGACATGACATCCCGGGTCTGACTTAAAGAATGAGTAAGAGAGCGCCAGATAAAGAGCAGGGGGCAGATCAACTGAAGCAGAGAAATGAAGTGAGTGAAAGCGTGATTCTCAGCTGGGGGAAGTGAAACACATGGTGTCGGTGTGTGTTTTTGGCATGGGGGATTGGGAGAAAGACAGGACTGGTAAGCAGGGCCTTTGTGTGCCATGTCTAAGAGTCCAAATGCTACCCTGAGGGCAGTAAGAGCTGCTGAAGGATTTTAAGCAGCAAGTGGCATGAACACAGGAAGTGGACAATAGCATTAGTTAGGTGAGCAGAATAATGGTCCCCCCAAAGAAGTCTACGTGCTAATCCCTGGAACCGGAGAATATGTTAGTTTATGTGGCAAAGGAATTGAAATTGGGGGTGGAATTTGGTTGCTAATTAGCTGACTTTGGGATAAGGAGATTATCCTGAATTAGCCAGGTGGGCTCAATTTAATCACAAGGGTCCCTAAAAGTGGAAGGAGACAGAAAAGAGTGAGAGGGAGAGGTGACTGTGGAAGAATGGTCAAAGAGATGCAATGTTACTGGAGACAGAAAGCCACAAATTGAATGTGGGCAGCTTCTAGAAGCTGGAAAAGACAAGGAAATGGGTCCCTCCCTAGAGCCTCCAGAAGGAACACAGCCCTGCAGAGAGATGCCTTGGTTTTAGCCCAGTGAGACCTGTGTCAGACAGACCTCTGACCTACGAACTGTAAGATAGTGAATTTGTCCTGTTTTAAGCTGCCAAGTTTGAGGTAATGTGTTATAGCAGCAATAGAAAACTAATACAATTAGGAAGCTGTTATAGCAATAATCGTATGAGAAGTCATCATGGATAAAGAGAAACGGTTGGATTTGAGAAGTGTCAAGGAGATAGAATCAAACTGGATCCCCAGCTCTATTTACCAACTGTGACCTTGAAAGACCCTTCTTAACCTCATGATTCAGCTTCGTTGTCAATACCTATAGAATGGGCATTACTTTGCGAAGTTCTGTTTGTTTTAATTTCTATTTTGATCAAGGGAATACATTGACATTAGCTTTAAAATTCAAATAGAAATACATGCTACAATGTGAATGAATCTGGAAAACGTTATGCTAAGTGAAATGTCAGACAAAAATATTTTATGATTCTACTGATATGAGACACCTAAAATCAGCAAATTCATAGAGACAGAAATTACTAGAATGGAGGTTACCAGGGCCTTGGGGGATGGGAGGTTGAGAAAGAGAGAGAATGGGGAGTTGATGTTTAAAGGGTACAGAGTTTCTACTTGGATGAAAAAAACTTGGAAAGCGATGATGGGTGCACAGCACTGTGAATGTACTTAATGCCATTTAATTATACAATTAAAAATGGTTAAATGTAAATTTTATGTTATGTATATTTTATCACAATAAAAGATACAATGATTAAATTCATTCAATTATCTGATGTCTTAGTAGCGGGAAAAAAAGTGAAATTTATACATTATACATGGATTCAGCTTCATCTACTGATAAATATGTCAATAAAACCTCTGCTTGAGTATTATACCTTAAAAAATGGCTAAAATGGTACATTTTGTTACATATATTTAACTACATTAAAAAAAATTAAAATAGAATAAAATCAGCAGTCTATCACCGGGATCTCCCTTCCCAGAACAAAACCCTCAATTATTTTAGCATTTCTCCAGGGATTTATATTTTAGAATACTATGCTTGTCCTCTATTTCATCAGTCTCAAGTGTCTGCTACTGACTTCAGTAAAGATCAGGCTTTAACTCTCTTAAATACACACATTCATGGGGGCTGGCCCCGTGGCTGAGTGGTTAAGTTTGCGCGCTACGCTGCAGGCGGCCCAGTGCTTCGTTGGTTCGAATCCTGGGCGCGGACATGGCACTGCTCATCAAACCACGCTGAGGCAGCGTCCCACATGCCACAACTAGAAGGACCCACAACGAAGAATACACAACTATGTACCGGGGGGCTTTGGGGAGAAAAAGGAAAAATAAAATCTTGAAAGAAAAAAAAAAAATACACACATTCATAATCTGAGAAATCGAGGAGTCTGCTCCTTACATAGATTTCCAAATATCCTTTTGCTTCCAGGCATGCCCTTCACCTCCTTGCAGAAGGGCCCCGTGCTTTCAATTCTTGAGTGTTTCTGGGGTGCTGGAGCACCAATGGGCCTCCCTCTCCCCGCTATTCCCATTTCCAGGGACTAAGCTCCCAGAGGAAATAGTTCACCATTCCCTTTCTGTCTTCCAAAAAATGGTTTGTTACTCTTGCCCATTATCTTGTCTGTATTTATAGATATATCTTTGTTACTTCTTAATACCCTTTTTGTGAGTTTTAGTGAAGGAGCAAAACTAAGCACACATGTTCTAGCTGCCATGTTTGACCAGAAGAACCCCAGAGTCATCACTAATTTGATCAGATTACTCCCATGCACAAACTTTTTAAAGCCTCCCATTGCCCTTGGGTTAAACAATCTCACCAACACACAATATCCTACTGAATCTGCTCCCATATTATCTCTGCAGATTTCTCTCTCATTACTTTGCTCTACAATGATACTGTCCAATGTAGCAGCCACTAGCCACAGGTGGCTGTGGAGCACTTGCAATGTGGCTAGTCCAAATTAAGACTACTGTACGTCTAATTCACACACTGGATTTCTCAAACGTGGTACAAAAAAAGTGTAAACATGTCTAACTTTTCATATTGATTAAATGCTGAGATAATATTTTAAATATTTTGGGCTAAAGTGTTATTAAAATTAATTTTACTTGGTTCTTTTTACTTAATGAGACTACTGAATAATGTTTAATTACGTAAGTGGTTCACATTATACTTCTACTGGATGATGCAGGTCGAGAACTCTCTGGTCCAGCCATACTGGAAGACCTGTTACTCCCTCAAATGTTATGCTTTTCTCCTTGTCTCAAGGGCTTCCTCTCTTCTGCACATTTCCTCTTCCTTCATCTGATCACCTCCTACTTGTCCTTCAGAATTCAGTTTAGATATCACTGTAAGAAGCTTCCCCACCCCTTTCTCTTCCCAGACCAATTCTGGATTAGCTCTACCTCTTACATGCTCACAAATATAGCACATAGCTTGCAGGGTACTGTACTTGTGGTTTACTTGTCTACCCACAATCTATGTCTCCTATACTCACCAATTGCTTAGTAGCAGGACTGTGACTTGTTCAATGTAGTATCTTCAGCATCTAGCACATTACTTGGTACAAAGTAGATATGGAGTAAATACTAGTGTAATGGCTGCTGGAAATGACTTCCCTGGACCCAATACATGAAACATGGCTGATACTAGTATATGTGGAAGGAGTTATGAATTAATTTGTTCCTTCATCTTTGACCTGTCCACACCTATCAAATGACACCTCCAACCCTCACTTGCTTCTTTTGCCCCCTGTAAAATTTTAAAAATTCAGCAGTTAATTTGAATGAGGAAATGTTCAGAGAACAAAATGAACCCAACCTTTGTCTTCTAAATATTTTTAACTTGCTTTACTGCTAGAATATATTCACTGTGAGAAAAATTACCTATTCCTTGGAAAACATTTTTATAGCATTTCTAAAGATCAAGTCTTTGCAGGAATTAAAATGAGACCTAAAATCAAGTCATTTTCTCTATAATCTTGCACTGCTCGCAGTCACAGAGAAGTTTTGAGTACATCAAAAATTCTGGCACACTCACATTATAATTAACGTTTACCACATTACTCTCTGTTAAAAGAAAAAATTAGTGTACTCCAATTATAAAAGCAGTAAGAACAGACAGTAACTATTTTCTCAGTCTCAGATATAAATTTAAAGTAGCATCCTCAGTGTTCATCCAATTAGATTACTCTGGGCTGGTTTTTTTTTATTGCTTTGAGGATTTTCATGGCACAGCCAAAACTTTGATTTGTGTTTTTATGAGATTAAAATGTCTAAAGGACTTATAAAGACAGATAATATGCCTCACCTTGATTTGAGTCACTGCTTAACTGTTTTTCTGCTTCACCACTTATTTACTGCTCAACACACTGTTATGCCTGTGTTCCCCACTCTAGTGAAATGGCTCACTCAAAAGTCATTATTGAAAGGCAGTATGTGAAAGAGACACAGGAGCCACTGAAAGAGCTCCCAAAGGCCAAAGCTGGACACTTTGAGCAACAAAATTAATAGCTTTGGGTTACAGCCCAAAGTATACAATAAATATCCAGGAGTCCATACTGATATAAATAAATGATTAAGTAAATTTAAAAGCGGGGCAGAAAGAACAAATATCCCATGCAGGGATATTCTAAGTAATTTATGTAGATATTCCCTCTTCAACTCCCCACCTTAAGTGTGGGCTACACACAGTGACTTCCTTTCAAAGAGTACAGTATGGGAAGGGGAACAAGAAGAGTGACTTTACAATAGGGACACCTGACAAACATTAACTCAGCCAGGTGGTCAAGGTCAACATCAACAGTGATAAATCATGTTGATAAATATGTACCTTTGATATAATATGATTACAATGGCACTTTACCTCTGTGGTCCTCCTCCCTAACACCCATAATCCTAGGCTAATCGTGAGAAAAACGTGAGGACCATTCTACAAAATAACTGACCAGTTCTCCTCAAACTGTCAAGGTCATCAAAAACAAAGAAAATTTGAGAAACTGTCACAACCAAGAGAAACCTAAGAAGATACTACAACTAAATGTAATGTGATAACCTGGATGGAATTCTGGAACAGAAAAAGGACATTAGGTTAAAACTAAGGAAATCTGAAAAAAAAGAAAAGGACTTTAGTTAATAATCTATGAATATTGGTTCATGAATTGTAACAAATATATCAAAGCAATGTAAGTATTAATAGGTGAAACTTGATGTTAGGTATATAGGAACTTTCTGTGCTATCTACAGTTTTTCTGCATATCTAAAACTGTTCTAAAAATAGTTTATTTTTTTGTCATCATTGATTGCTTGTTTGCCAAATCTTGTTGCCTTTTGACAATCTTCATCCTGCACTGTAGAATGATCTTTTCCTTGTGAAAACTCTCTTTCTTTAGCATCTTCAGTCATGCTTTTCCTCTGTTCCCTTCCTGCCTAATACTCTCTTCTGGTCTCCAATACTGAATGATTCCTCCTCTTCCCGTCCTTTAAGTGATATGTCCTAAGTTTCCACCTTTGACTGCTTTGTCTTATTACTTTATATTATCTCTCAGGGGGACCGAAATCTCACAAATTCCTACATCTTCAACTATGAACTTTATGTTGAACACTCCAAAATCTGTATTCTAAGCCCAATCTCTCTTTTAAAGGTCAGACCATATTTCCAACCGCCTAGTAGACTTATCTACCTACAGACTTTCAGAAGTATTAAACTCAGTACACTCAAAGGAGAAACCCTCATTTTAAACCATAATCTTGTGGTTTCTATTGTGTCCTCACTCATGGTTAAGAGCATCATAACTTCCCCAGCCATCCAACAGGATCCTTGTATATAGCCATGAGTGTTTCCTTGACCACTATTATCCTCTCTGATCTCATACAAATATTGTTTGATTCTATTTCTATCTGCTCCCTTTCCTGTCACTGCTTTTCCTGAATAATTACCAATCCATCAACAAAACAGCCTTGGCTGACCTATGGAGCCTGAGGTGAGCCCAGGTATAGCTGAGACCTCCAGTCCTGATATGAGACAGTGATATGGGAAGTCGTTGTTTTGTGTTCCCTGGGAAAGAAACAAATATCCCCAGCTTGGGTCAAAGAACATCATTGCTTTTGGGAGCCAGACCAGAAACTCAGGTTGACCTCCAATGGGCATGAAAGGCAGTTAACTGCCTCTGTCCACTCCCTACTTGCAGCTTTTGAAGAAAGCTTTCCCCTCGAATTGGACAGCCCAGGAGTATCTGCAGTATGAAGTCCTTGTCACTGAGATCTGAAAACTCTTTGCTAACATTTCCCAAAGACAGGTCACAGTTTGCTGATTGCCACATGCCACTGGAAAAATTCTCCTTCAGCTTGACTGTGGCAGATCATTCCTGTCTAATCAAGCCATTAACTACGTTCCTCCCCTCATTTTCCTGTTTAGTAGAATCCTGATTTTCTTGCAAAAACATAAAATCATGTACACAGGGGAGACTGAAGCTAAGCCCCAAGTGGTAAATTTTTGATTAGTCTAAACCAGATAGTTCTCAAACTTTTCGGTTTCAAGATCCTTTTACACTCTTAAAACTATTGAGGACTGCAAAGTACATTTGTTTATGTGAGTCATATCTATCAATATTTACCATTTTAGAAACCAAAAATAAAAATTTTAAGTATATTAATTCACTTAAAAAATAATAAACGAATTACATATTATTATACATAATAATACTTCTTTGGAAAAATAACTATTTTTCAAAATAAGAAAAAATTTTTGAGAAGTCTGCCTTAATAGAAGATGTGGACTGTTGTATCTGCTTCTGCATTCAATCTTTTGTTTTGGTCGAAATATAGTAAGAAAATCCAGCCTCATACAAATAAGTAGTTGAAAAAAGAATAAGGATTTTAGGAGGGGGCCCTATGGCCGAGTGGTTAAGTTCACATGCTCCGCTTCCACCTCCCAGGGTTTTGCCGGTTTAAATCCTGAGCGTGGACATAGCACCGTTCATCAGGCCATGCTGAGGCAGCACCCCACATGCCACAACTAGAAGGACCTACAACTAAAAATATACAACTATGTACTGGGGGCTTTGGGGAGAAAAAGGAAAAGTAGAATCTTAAAAAAAAAAGAATAGGTGTTTTAACAGCCTCTTTGGATAATTTTGGATATTCTCTTTGATACTACACTAAAACTCAAAAAGTGGTAGTTCCTCGAAGGTTAATTACCATGTGGAATCTGAAAACAGATCAATGAAATTTTATATTCAGTCACCCTTAAATTTACTTTTAGTCTATTTTGGTCTTTGAATGGATCTAACATGCATAAGTCATTGAGAAAATATTGGTTCGCTGAGTTATGGGATCTTTCAAAGGCTGACACATTTCATCATACCACATCAAAAAATCACTTTTGTTAATATCACCACCAATATCATCAGAAAAATATTTAAGTGCTGGAAAGCTGCCAGGCTCAGAGTGGTGGATACAAGTTATCTGGCATTCTAATTTCCACCTGAAAGCTTTAATTTTATCATTTGCAACAAATACTGTCAGTTGTTTTCCTTGAAGTGACAGGCTCAATTTGTTCATTTTCAAGGAAATGTCTGCAAAATACCGAAGTCTGAATAACCATATTTTGTTTGTCAGTCTTTCAAGTTAAAAGAAAAAATTGTTCCATGAAAAAAGTGGCCATCTCAGCTGACAACTCAACCACCCACTAGTAGACCGAGATAGCGAGAGCACTCAGCATGCACCGGGAGACAATGCAGACGACAATAGACTTCATATGAAGGCCGGGCAGGTAAGAATACAATGACTACGAGTACGTTTTGGCGCCACAGCCTTTGTCTGTGCTAAACAACTGGAAGTGTTACCCACCACTACTGCTTTTGCACCATAAGTGGGGTGAAAAAGCAAATAACATCTAAGCCTTATTAGGAGAAATGATTTTAACCTTGTGAACTCAGAAAGGATCCCTATCAGGGCCTCCATGTGCCGTGCACCACTGCCAAGCTAAGCCAATGTGATATTCCATTTCGTTTTAACAATTAATTCTGGAATAAGTATGTGACATAATTCTGGCCAATAAGCCAAAAAGCCCTCTGGGAAAGGTTTCTTCCTTCTAACAAGATATGTAGAAGCAGAAATTTCCCTTTTCTGCCTCGAGACTTTGTCATCTACATGCGAAGCCTAGAAATAACCTGCCCAAGTGGACAAACACCACACTGAATTAGGGAAAGTGGAAAGATAGAAAACATCTGGGCAAAATGATGTCATTGCTAAATCACTGAATTATTCAACTCTGGAAATGCCCTATCGCTAGAATTCTTGTTATGTGAGATGATAATTTTCCTTACTGTTGAAATGACTTTTACATGGGTTTTCTGTTCCTTAAAGTTGAAAGCATCTTTACTCATACATAATCTTACACTTTCGGTCAATCCGTCACTATTCAAAAGACTCCAAGAGCCTGATCACCAGAGTTTGATACATTCCAAACTCCCTGAAATGAGCAAGCAAAAGAAAACGATTACAAGCCATTTAACAGTAGCTGGAAGGAGGCGTACCAAGTTGAACAACTGGAACAGGTGGCTTATATGGATGCAAATCTAATAAAAGAGATAATATTAAATTTTAATAAAAATATGAGAACCCTTAAGGGGATTAGAATATAACACCAAAAATTCAGAGACTTAAAAACATTATCCCTGAATTATAGAGTAATCAGGATCAGAAAGTAACCAGATGTTCAGAGGCAAAACCCTTGGAATATATCCAAGTATCAAGAAATCAAAACACAGATTATATACTGGACCAATAGGAAAGTATTCACTGCTCTGTGTTAACACAACCAACATTCTACCACTAAAGTTGGAAATGTGGTCATGAGTAAGAGAAGTAAAAACTGTTTATTTGTGAATTGTCAGGTTACAGTAAAGAGTTCTTTTCAAAATAAAATAGGCCTATCTTTTAATACTTGAATGTGGGTTTGAAGATTTCTAATTCAACTTTTTTTTTTAATGTTTGATTATCACACTGTGAGATTCAGAAGGGGAAATATTTTTAAATCAGAGAAATAAAAAAGAAACAAACTCGTCTTGTAGATAGAAAAAAATATTTTTTATTTTCTCCTGTCCACCTCCCCTCTGTGTGTCAATGTAAAAGCAGAAATGGTTCGCAGATATTTGTGCGTTGCAAGATCAGAGTTCCTGCCTCTGCAAGGAAATCTAGTCCACTGGATAAAGAATGGCTTTGGAAAACAACAGTCTCTCTCTGCAAAAGTCAACATCCTCTAATGTATAATAATTCTATAAATAACATAAAAAATGTTTTAAGATCAAACATTAAATACCATTCAATTATTAACATATTTTAACTCAGACCAGCTCTAGAGTGAGTAGATGTTACCACATGAAGATCTATTATTTTAGTTTTCAAAACAGAGAAGCACTATCTTTTGATCACCAGATGAAAGGACCACATTCTCAGGTAGAAATGAGTCTAAATTCTAAAAGGATTGGATGAAACCATGAATCTTAAGTCATGGTTGCAGATTAAGTACTACAATTATTTAAAAAGAAAAAGACAGAATGAGAGCTGGGGACCTTTCTTCATATTTGACATTACCACTCAAATTCAACTTCACCGAAAAAGCTTTGATAAGAACAAGCCATTGAACTTCTTTGGGCATAGCTTACCTCACATCAAAAGCTTGAGGAAATTCCTCTTGTCTAATATCAAAACAAATATGGATAATACAATCTCTCAAATCCTTGGACAAAGAGCTTAAGCAATCAAGATTGTTACCCAAATTAAGAGTCATAGCCATTGAATGATGGAGCAGCTTCAGAACTGTGCTTTATAAAGATAATTAGTGGTCTTATAAACAGCAGTAATTGCGCATTTACTGAAGTTTTCCATCCCATGCCATAAATATTATCCAGTTGTTTTGTCCTTTATAGTTTATAAACATTGATCGGTATATCCATAGAATTTTGCATTGCTTTCTACTTTAGAATGTAGTAAAATTCATCTTGTGATAACATCAGTACTTTTCCCACATCCCTATTGCAAATGGACGTAGATGTTATATACTGGTAAATATTCTTAATCACAAATTGAGATTGCTTTCAAAGGCTATTTTTCTTTCAAAAATAACTCCAAATCAAAGACCCAGAAAGGATTAATCTATTTCCATTCAATAATAAGTCTTTTGAACCATACTGAAGCACTAACAGAAAACAAGGTATCAGGTAACAACAAGGTAAGTAAATTATGGTTAAATAAATTAAATTACAATTCATCTAAAAATTTAGTCTTGTTTTTTTAAAAAAATAAGTTCTTTAAATTTTGAAGTAATACTATACTGTGTTTTGAGGGTATTGTTAAAAACGTTTTTTTAAAGAAGCTATGTACCACTTTAGGCTAAGATATGTTTGGTGTTTAATTGGAGATTGAATTTTTTAAATCGGAGATTCAATTTGACATTTTAAACATAGATATCCAGTGAAATAACTATTTCAATTCTTTCAGCAATAGTGTGGATTATTTCTTCTCCAAATTGTCCCTTTCAGTTGGGTGTCATAGGGGAAAATTAATTTCAAGATATTGTTAGCCTTGTTAGCCATCAGAAAAGAAATTTTGCCAAGTCGTTTGTATAATATAACCGAAAGCACTTGCCATGACGTACTCTGCAAAATATTAAGTGAAGGAGACTCTTCCACAAGTCTGGGACTGACATGCTCAGTCTGTGGCTCCAGAGCTATGGCTGGATTCAGACAATGGATGTTGAATTTGATCCAAACTCACTGGTGCTATTGCAGTGACCCAAGCACAAGATGCTCGTGTAGAAGCAGTGTCAAGAGCAGTAACAGATTTGAGGTCTATTTTGGAGGTAGAATTGATGAGCCTTGGCTATAGCCTGGCTAAGAGTGTGTGTGTGGGAGGGGGGGAGTGGGGAGGTGGTCAAGGACAACTCTTGGATTTCTGGTATCAATAACTATACAGATGGAGGTATTTTTACCAAAAGGGAGAAGACTGGAAGAGGGGCAGATTTGCAGGTGGGGGTGGGGGATGAAGACTTCATAGTTTGAGCTGTTTTAAGTCTGAGATGCCTACGAGACATCTCAGTGGAGATGTCAAGTAGGTAATGGAATATCCAGGTCAAGCTCCAAAGAGAAGTGTGAGTCAGATCATAAATTTTGGAGTTGTCAGTGTTTCGATGATATTTGAAACCACAGGACTGAGTAAGATTGCTCAAGAATAATTGGATAGAATGTACAGAAGGCCCAGGACCTCTGCCTGGAAAATTTGAGGGATTGTCCTACCCTATTTTTACTAGACCAACTTCTCATGTATTTAGGTGTTTGCTTAATTTTCGCTTTTTTCAAAAGACTTTTTCTGACCCCTTAGTCTAAATTAGGCACCACCCCCGTATGTCCTTATCCTGTTTCTTCAATGTGCTTATCACAATTTGCAATAAATTATTTGTGATTATTTATTTTGTATTTGTCTCTCCACTAGAATGTATGTTTCATGAGGGCAGGGGCCATTTGCTTCAATTTCATCCCCAGTGCCTAGCACGGTGCCTGGCACATAGGAAATACTCAGTAAACATTGAGTAATGAATTAAAGTGGATGTGGCTATTGATTGAATGTTAGATGAGCCTACTGAGGTGATAACCCAATTTAGCAACTGTTAAAATATAAATGTATATATAATAATTCAAGATATTAACCAATTATCATTTATCTTGAACTTTCCTAAGGGACAAATAGATTAAATAGCAACGGATTCCAAGCATTTTAGTTTACTATTTCACTCTTTATGGAGGGTCTGCAATATGTGAATATTTATGGAGAACTTTATTTCTTCAAAGTACAAACAATTCATCAACTCTACAAGTGTTCTATCATGAACTCCTAGAGTTCGGAGCCAGTTTGTTTCCGTGATAACTTTAGGAAACAAGGTTCACATGACATTGATTTTGCTGACACTTTGCTGATCTTACTCAAAGTGCCCACCTTTGTAAATGTTCCTTGTACCAGAAGTTCATTTTTAAAGTTTGTTTTAATAGGTCTAACTCACAGGAGATTTCTTCCACAAGGGACTTAATAAATAAACTGTATACAGAGCAGACTCTATCGAAAGTGTGAAGTCTGGAAAATTTGATATTGACCACAATCTGCTCCCGTCTTTGACATTACATTCCTGCCTACGGTAACCAGTGGTTTTTCTTGCTGCCCCTCAGTCTTTAGGGAGTCTTGATGCAACATCTGACCATTCAGTATACTATTAACTTACGTACATTTTCCTTCTCTCAAATTTGCCTCTCTTGTTTCCAATTCCTTCCTGGTCTTATTTCCTTTTATACAGGAAAATATCTGGCTGTGGATTATAAAAAAATGTTCTAAGAATCATAGAACGTTGGAATTGATAAGCCCTTAGAAAAGTCTCTCTTCCTCCCTTCTCATCTACTCAGGTACATTGTCTTCTGTTTTTTGTAAATTTGGGTAATATAATTGCCTTTAGGGTGTGTTGCTAATGGTGGGAAGCTGGTACTGCTCAAATCACGTCACCAGCCCTCTGGGACACAGAATGATGTCAACTGCCACTTGTTTAAATCAGTGTCTTCACAGTTTACTCCATTTTAAAATGGAAGAATGGACAATTACTGAAGTTGTAGCTTATGAATCATTGTGGTAGGTATGAGTCATCAAGGGATGTTTTTGTTTTGTTTTGAGGAAGATTAGCCCTGAGCTAACATCTGCTGCCAATCCTCCTCTTTTTTGCCCAGGAAGACTGGCCCTGAGCTAACATCCGTGCCCATCTTCCTCTACTTTATGTGGGATGCCTACCACAGCATGGCTTGCCAAGCAGTGCCATGTCCGCACCTGGGATCTGAACCAGCAAACCCTGGGCCGCCAAAGTGGAATGTGTGAACTTAACCGCTGTACCACCGGGCTGGCCCCTGTTTTGTTTTGTTTTAATGCAGATTTCTAGGCCTACTGTTTCAAAATGTTTTGAGAGGGGAATCAGGAATAAATTATCAAGTCATTATAGCAAATTGGAATTAACACATATTCCTGGTTAAAAACTCCTGATTTAGATCACTTCTTAGATAATAGTGAACCCTTAATTTAATACAGAAAAGTAATACTTTAGAATCCAATTTTAAAGCAATCTTTGAGCTGTTGAGAATTTACTGATGCATCGTCATGAATTTATTTTCCAATAAACATAGATTAATGCTTTGAGATAAAAACAGCCAAGGGACATAGGAAGACATTCATGTGCAAGGAGAGAAATTGTGTCTCCAGGCTACAACGATTTATCAATTTTCCTGCCACTAAAACTTGCCAGCCAGTTTGTGAGCCTGAGATAAAGATGAGTAACTCTATATAGAAAAATCTTCTCTTTCGGGAAAGTTTACTCAGGGAAATTATTACTCATTGGTGATCTTTTCCTGGACATCCTCTTTACCCTTATCTGCACTTTGTATAGTTACTCAGCAAGTGACCCTGTCTAATTACTGTCTGCTCTGCAATAAGAATCTCCAAAATCTCCCCTAAAACCTAGAAGTGGTTTGGTTTTTAAAAGGAAGCTCTTCCGGGATCTATACAATGAAAACTACAAGACTTTCTTGAAAGAAATTGACGATGACATAAAGAGATGGAAAGACATTCCATGCACATGGATTGGAAGAATAAACATAGTTAAACTGTCCATACTACCTAAAGCAATCTACAGATTCAATGCTATCCCAATCAGAATCCCAAGAACATTCTTCACAGAAATTGAACAAACAATCCTAAAATTCGTATGGGGCAACAAAAGACCACGAATTGCTAAAGCAATCCTGAGCAAGAAAAACAAAGCCGGCGGAATCACAATCCCCGATTTCAAAACATACTACAAAGCTACGGTGATCAAAACAGCATGGTACTGGTACAAAAACAGGTCCACAGATCAATGGAACAGAATTGAAAGCCCAGAGATAAAACCACACATCTATGGACAGCTAATCTTCAACAAAGGAGCAGAGGGCCTACAATGGAGAAAAGAAAGTCTCTTCAACAAATGGTGCTGGGAAAACTGGACAGCCACATGCAAAAGATTGAAAATCGACCATTCTTTTTCACCACACACCAAAATAAACTCAAAATGGATCAAAGACCTAAAGATTAGGCCTGAGACAATAAGTCTTTTGGAAGAGAATATAGGCAGTACACTCTTTGACATCAGTTTCAAAAGAATCTTTTCGGACACTATAACTCCTCAGTTGAGGGAAACAATAGAAAGAATAAACAAATGGGACTTCATCAGACTAAAGAGCTTCTTCAAGGCAAGGGAAAACAGGATTGAAACAAAAAAACAGCTCACTAATTGGGAAAAAATATTTACAAGCCACTTATCCGACAAAGGGTTAATCTCCATAATATACAAAGAACTCACACTGCTTAACAACAAAAAAACAAACAACCCGATCAAAAAAATGGGCAGAGGACATGAACAGACATTTCTCAAAAGAAGATATGAATATGGCCAATAGACACATGAAAAGATGTTCATCATCGCTAATCATCAGGGAAATGCAAATCAAAACTACACTAAGATATCACCTTACACCCATTAGATTGGCAAAAACATCCAAAACCAAGAGCGACAAATGTTGGAGAGGTTGTGGAGAAAAAGGATCCCTCATACACTGTTGGTGGGAATGCAAACTGGTACAGCCACTATGGAAAACAGTATGGAGATTTCTCAGAAAGTTAAAAATAGAAATACCCTATGACCCAGCCAGCCCATTACTGGGTATCTATCCTAAGAACCTGAAATCAGAAATCTCAAAAGTCCGTTGCACCCCTATGTTCATCGCAGCATTATTTACAATAGCCAAGACGTGGAACCAACCTACATGCCCAGAAACTGATGATTGGATAAAGAAGATGTGGTATATATACACAATGGAATACTACTCAGCCATAAAAAAAGACAAAATTGGCCCATTCGCAGCAACGTGGATGGACCTCGAGGGTATTATGTTAAGTGAAATAAGCCAGTCAGAGAAAGACGAACTCTATATGACTCCACTCATAGGTGGAAGTTAGTATATTGATAAGGAGATCTGATCAGTGGTTACCAGGGAAAAGGGGGGTTGGGGGGAGGGCACAAAGGGGGAAGTGGTGTACCCACAACATGACTAACAAAAATGTACAACTGAAATCTCACAAGGTTGTAATCTATCATAACCTTAATAAAAATTAAAAAAAAAGGAAGCTCTTCCGCTTGCATTTCCACAGAATTATAGAAGGCTTGTTTGAGTTTTTTTTTTAAGGAAATTATATGGATAAGTAATCCATATTTGGTGGCCATGATAAAAAGTACTTGTATTATTTTCTCTTTTATATGTCAAATTACAATTTTATTACTCTCTGATCTCAGAGCTTCAGGAACAAAGCTACCAAGAGAGAAGAGGTAAATTGGAAAGTAGTCTTACTGTACTGTACAGTCAGACCGTCAAGACAGAATCGATTCATTGCAGTCAGCTTCCACCATCCAAATCTGAGTAAGGCTTTCTTATCCCAAGGGGAGTCTGACAAATTTTAGGGTTTCTGATCATACAACTGCTATCTCCAGGGAGAAAGTAAAGCGTACAGAACAGAAGAAAATATGAGAAGCTTTCCGTCTCAGATAAGGAAGGTGAGGAGAGGATCTCATTTAGAACTTTTAGAGGCCTGGAGCTCTGCAAAGATTGTGACTCCTCGTATACCGTTTAAATAAAGCCAGTACCAAGCTATAAATGACAAAATGCCAAACTTACATGCATATTTACGTTAAGAGCTTTTCTCCAGATTTTTTCGCTTATAAAAATTTGGGTAAGTTTATCATTGCCGAGCTTTATTCAGTTTTGGGTATCCCTGATTTACTGGTGTCCGTGGAGCAATCAAGGATGGGCAGAAACCTTAGCTTAGACATGCATTCTCCTTGCTCATCTCTCATCCCAACGCCTTGCACACCATGGGTACTTCATAAGTGGACTGGGGATGGGGCTGTATTAGTGGCAAAGAAGCACTACCTGATGTCACTGACTGATCACAATAAGCTGTCAACAACGTTTGAAATCTTTAATGCCTTACTGGACAAAGCTTGGGACTATTCTCAAGTGTATGTCATCAGCACCATTTGAAACTGCCTTTTCAAAGTTTGCTAACTTACGAGTACAACATTCACACTTCCCTCCTCCTGAGTAGGCAGTTACCACATCTCGTATCTGTGATACCTGGAAACAACAGGCCTTCTTTTACATATGCATAAACTGACGGGGTCCCCAGATGGTGACTGGTGAATGGTCTCCCTCCTTTATTTTCTTCCTGACTATAAATTTTCAGGAAATGACAACTTTTTTATTTTAGATTGGGAAAAATTAGACCAAGGACTCACAATCTGTATATCTAAGAGGGTGTGTGTGTGTGTGTATGGTTTTTTTTGTTTGTTTGTTTGAATTTTGCTTCTTTTAAGAAATGACTAAAACATCATTACTTTGATGGAATCCTTCTGCAGTGTTACAAGTATATTCACTATGTTTTAGGCTCTTTCATTTTCAAAGGATAAAAAAGCAAGTTGCTGAGAAAGAAGACAATATAAATAAAAGTAGATAATATATTGTATTCATTTTGCCCCATTTAAAATTTGAAAATAAGTCATTTTATAAAGCCAAAAGAGTTTTCTTTTCTGGGCCAAATTTCTGTTTGAAAGCTAAAGCATGCAATTAACGGGTTGCCTTAAACTTTAGTTAGATAGAACCAAAAGAAAAATGACTCTCCTTAAGAATGTGTAGAGTATCGGTTATTGCTTCACAGGAAATATTTAGTTTACTATGGCCTCTCTTGTTTAAGAAATGTATACTGAGCCCTAAAAGATACATTTACTTGGGGCTGGCCCCGTGGCCGAGTGGTTAAGTTCGCGCGCTCCGCTGCAGGCGGCCCAGTGTTTCGTCGGTTCGAATCCTGGGCGCGGACACGGCACTGCTCGTCAGACCACGCTGAGGCAGCGTCCCACATGCCACAACTAGAGGAACCCACAACGGAGAATACACAACTATGTACCGGGGGGTTTTGGGGAGAAAAAGGAAAAAATAAAATCTTTAAAAAAAAAAAAAAAGATACATTTACTTCTAGTACAAGAATCTATCATTAACAAACAATAAATTGTATAATACTGAGCAAGGTTGGAGTGGCGGGGGCTGGGGGAGTCTATATTCTTATAAAAACTTGTAAGGTCACTAAGGCAATTCTAAAGGAACCCTAAGCAGAAGTATTAATATATAACTTACACTTAGGGGGAAAAAAATCATATTATTGACAGAACAGTACGCTCAAATCAATCATGTCATGAAAACATATGCCTTTGTTTAATTTGGCAGAACAGCCCTGAATACAATGGACGTTTCTGTTAAATGGATCTCAAATTCTATTTTAAAGTGACATCATTCACTTTCATACTAAACTTTCACCTTTACTTTTCTCATATCTCTATCAGTCATGTTTTCTGGGCTTAGCTGACTGAGTCTATGTAATCATTGCTTAGTGACATTATCTCTGGGATCTCTAGCTATTGTCCTTTGTGCTCATTCCTCAAGCCCAGACAACAATGACATCCAAACTTTCTTTTCATTTTTGATTGCAAGTCACTTTGTCACATTCACCACAATTTCTCTTTCAAACGCTTGAATTCTCTTTAAATCCGTCCTTAAAAAATTACCCTGGGCCGGCCTGGTGGCGCAGTAGTTAAGTTCGCACGTTCCGCTTCGGCAGCCTGGGGTTCACCAGTTCAGATCCCGGATGCGGAAATGGCACCGCTTGGCAATCCATGCTGTGGTAGGTGTCCCACATGTAAAGTAGAAGATGGGCACAGATGTTAGCTCAGGGCCAGTCTTCCTCAGCAAAAAGAGGAGGATTGGCAGCAGATGTTAGCTCAGGGCTAATCTTCCTCAAAAAAAAAAAACATTACCTTCACCTGTGCCTGGGAAGCATGGCTTACTACTACCAGTTTCGTGTTGTCATCTAACTGCCTCAAACTGAAATGTTCACTTTACTAAGTCTACTTAACCAGAAACACTTCTGGGAATATTAAAGGGAATATTCTAAAACACTCATTTTCTAAAAAAGTGCAATAATGGGGCGCAATGGTAAGAAGCAATGTGATATACTGAGAGAGGACAGATTTGGAACCAGATGCATGTGAGTTTGAATCCTGGCACCACTATTTTCTAAGTAGGGGAAATTATTTCATTATCTAGGCCTTGTTTTTTCTTCTGCAAAATATTCCTTACATTACAGGGGTCTATGAAGATTTATTGAGGTAATGTTTATAAAGCATCTGGCATATTTTCCTATGCATTGTTAAGTTGCATTTATTATGATTATAGGTAATTGTTCTATCAAAACACAATTAATTTTGTGATGCTCTGGATCCCTCCCCCCAGCCCTTATCTGTACCGTTCTCAAAGAATCTTCAGAGTCATCCAAGTCTGCCTGTTACGTACAGTTACAAAACTCCACCCGTTAGATAACATCTGTCTTTCCAAGCCAAACTCTGTTCCAGTGCTGGGTCACTTCATACTTTAACTACCTCAGCTTTATCCGACTAGCCTACACGTCTCTGAATTGGTGAAAATTTTACCAGTAAAATGATCTTTTCCAGTCGTGCTGGCCCTGCAACTTTTCTCTTTAATCCTACCTTCTGCTATTACCACATCCTCTGTCTGGAGAATTGGATCAAGTGATACGGGAATGCTTCAAAGCATTTGGAAACAATAAGAACAGGAGGAGTACTACTCCCTGTCCTACAGGAAGCTTCTAAATTGGCATGGTTGACTTCTATGAAGATATAAACAGCCCTTTGCCCCTCTGCTGAGTTCAGTACCAAGAAAGCTAACTCCATCAAACGCTATCTTCAAAGAAATCAAAGAACTCAAAACCCATACAGCAATTTCCAATTCTAAATATGCCCTTAAAAAACAGTGAGCTAATTTCTAAACATGTGTTCTTGTAGTAGAGTTCTTTCCAAGTATTTTGCATTATTAAACATCTAAAAATTCGTGGTATTTCTACATGTATTACATAAACAGACTACCTAAATGATGTATATTCTAATTTGCCTATCTGAACAATTGAAATAAGTCACTGTCTTATTAAAATAAGTCTCCAATAAGCACCATCATTGAACATCATGCTGTCACACTCACCAGTGGCAGTCAGACAGCAGATAGTCAAAAGGAAATGAATAAGCCCGATGAACAATTATATCTTGAATGATTTTGATACAAATTAAAACTACAGACAATCCATATTCTATTTGAAAATATTAAATCCAGCTTCTTGAACTCTCTACTTGTTTTTGTAGCAGGGACTCTCCAGTCGCCTGCACTGAGCTCTGAGATACCAGACTCAGGCAGCGATTTGGGAGGAAACAGGAGGAAGTGGGGACTGTGGCAAGAGGCAAGTTTTCAAGAAGGTGGGTTTTAGAGTGAGCAGCTAGTTGCTCAGTACCTGATACAGAGCAACACTCAATCAACTTTGGATACGTTCCTTTCTTCTGTTTTATTCACCCCATGTCCTTGGCACCTAAAACAATGTCTTACGTGTATTGTTCAAAAATAGTTACTGAACAAATGAATGGCTTTTGAAGGGGCACTGATGGTGGGGATGACCTTCTAGCGTAGAGATCTTATGACAGCAACTCAAGTTGCACAAGATTTGTGGTGGACTTTTGCTGGCAGGGCTCAGAAAGTGCATCCCTAAGTACAGAGTGCTTGCTAAATCGAGGATTTCATACGTAGCTCTCCACGCTTTAAAGATTCACACGCAGAAGATTCACAACCTCAGACAACTTGAACCCCCAAATTTAACTCTAGCATTTAACCTTCCTCTCAGGAAGTTTTGCCCCATATCTCATGCCTATCAATTTACAGTTTAATCCGCTCTTCTCTTGCTCTGAACTTTGGGGAAATAGTTATTTCTATAATACCTTCATCTATTGTGAAGGGGGTTACCATTTATTCTTCTTTTCTCCAGGCTAACTCAGGTACACTTGCGTGCCTCAGCTATTATTTCTAACCCTGTAATTATCTTCTTGCTCTTTGAATGTTCTCCAGCATTTTCATGTCTCAAGGCCTGGAGCCCAAGCTTTGATATAATATGCTGAGACTGGCTGGTGCAGCCTAACACTGAATTATTACCCTAAGGTCACCTCAAGCTTCCTATTCCAGTTTATGAAGACTTGTGTCAGCTTTTGTTGTTGTTTTTATTATCACATGCTCCACTTGCCAGTTCATCTTTTCCCATGGTTTCTGAGGCAGTCATCTTTTATACTGGGAATTCATAGATCTAACTGGTTATTCTTCCAGCTTCCGTATATGTAATTTCTTTCCTCAAGTAATTATCTTGTGTGAGTCAACACTAAATCTTCTCTTTATTCCTAAACACATCATAGTTTTAGCCTGGTGCTAGGCAAATGCAAACAATCCAAATATAGTATTAATATCTAAAATCCAAAGCTAAACTCATTCTCCTTATTATTATCTCTCCATTCCCAAATTTGTTCCTCTCCTAAGGTCTCTGTCTGGGCCACAGTACTACTCTATGCCCTACTTTAAGGGATCGATCATTTTTTATTCTGTCTTGTCTCTCACTACCGATAGATAAATGTTTTCCAAGTCCCACCGAGTTTACCCCTTGCATATGGCCTATCCTCTCTCTTTTACTCTACTACCTGAATTCAGGTATTCAGCATCTCTAGATTGGACTACTATAGTAGCTTTTGATTTTGCTCCTTTAATCCATCATTCCCTCCTTTCTTGAAACACTTATCATGTCATTTTTGCCTTTAAAAGAATTACATTAGGGGCTGGCCCCGTGGCCAAGTGGTTAAGTTCACGCGCTCCACTGCAGGTGGCCCAGTGTTTCGTTGGTTCGAATCCTGGGCGCGGACATGGCGCTGCTCATCAAACCACGCTGAGGCAGCGTCCCACATGCCACAACTAGAAGGACCCACAACTAAGAATATACAACTATGTACCGGGGGCCTTTGGGGAGAAAAAGGAAAAACAAAATCTTTAAAAAAAAAAAAAAAAAAAGAATCACATTATCTCCATTGCTTAAGATGCGTTCCAGACTCTGACATTGCCTGCCTTTTCAGCCACCTCTCTTGCCACTTGTCTTCCTCCTCTACTCCTCCCAAATCAAATCCTACCGCAGGGAGGGCAAATGTGTCAATTTTGATTAATTGGAAGTAGATGCCTGGAACAGCATGTTTTGAGGAGAAGTGCGATGACAGATTGGCCATGTCTACCATGAAGGGGTGGTGGTGGTGGCAGCATCTATGAAGTAAACTTGCCGTCCATCTTGCTACACAGATTCAGTGTTTAATTTCCCCAGCGCTGCGTTTGCTTTGCTACCCCATGACTTCTTACTTCCCTAGAACTGAGCTCCTAGACTCACGTTTTGATTCCCTTTCTTAATACTCTCAGTTATCTCATTAAAAAATTATTTAAGGGGCTGGCCTGGTGGCTTAGTGGCTAAGTTCAGGCACTCCACTTAGGCGGCCCAGGATTCACAGGTTCAGATCCTGGGCACGGACCTACACACCACTCATCAAGCCATGCTGTGGCAGCGTCCCACATACAAAATAGAGGAAGGTTAGCACAGATGTTAGCTCAGCGACAATATTCCTCAAGCAAAAGGAGGAAGATTGGCAACAGATGTTAGCTCAGGAACAATCTTCCTTACCAATAAATAAATAAATAAATAAATAAGTAGGAGGTACCATTAAAAAAAGAATATTACAAATATATATATTTAATAAATGGTATTTTGACAGTGGATGGGCAATCAGATCCATGCTTTACATGATACACCAAATGTATATGAAAGATCAAACATAAATGTAAAAAGGCAGAGCTATAGATATTCCAGAATGTAACATGGAAGAATTCGTTTACAGTCTGTGGGGAAGGCCATTCTAACTATGACTAAAAATTCTGAAATCATAACAGAAAAAGTGATAAGTTTCCGTCTATGAAAACCAAAAGCAACTGTAAGGTAAAAACAAACAAACAAGCAAACAAGCAAAAACTCCAGAGTACTATTAAATGCAAAAGACTGGAAGAATTTTCAGCAAATCATATCAAAAAATATAATATCTTTAATACCTAAAGAGCTCTTAGAAATCAATAAGAAAATTAATAAGAACCCAATATAAAAATGGTCAAAGATGATGAAAACAGGAAGTTTACAGAAAAAAATAAAAGTGGCTCTTAAACGTATCAAAAGATGTTCAAATTCACTCATAATAAGAGAGATCCAGGGGCTGGCCCTGTGGCCGAGTGATTAAGTTCGTGAATTCTGCTTCAGTGGCCCAGGGTTTTGCTGGTTCAGCTCCTGGGCACGGACATGGGACCACTCATCAAGTCATGCTGAGGTGGTGTCCCACATGCCACAACCAGAAGGACCTACAACTAGAATATACAGCTACATACTGGGGGCCTTTGGGGAGAAGAATTAAAAAAAAAAAAAAAGATTGACAACAGATGTTAGCTCAGGTGCCAATCTTAAAAGAAAAAAGAGAGAGATCCAAATTAAAACTATTACGATACCATTATTTTTACTATCACATCTGAAAAACATCCAAAACGTTGATAACACACTATTGGGGAGGCAATAGGAGAAAAAGGGTTCTCAAATATTTCTGATGAGAATATAAAATGGTACAATGCTTATAGAAGGCAATCGAACAATACCTCTCAAAATTACAAGTTCACATGCTCATGATTTAGCAATTTCTCTTCTGGAAAATGATCTTACAGATATACTTTCATATGTGAAAAATGTCTAAGTACAAGATTATTCATTGTGGCATTGTTTGCAATAAAATATTATAAGCAACCCAACTATTGGGAACATACTAGTTAAAATAGCCACATAATTGAATGATGCTCAGCTTTAATACAAGTTTTTTCTTACAAAAAATAGGAAAGCTCTCTCTGTGCTGAAGTGAAAAATACAGACTATAGTCATGCATCACTCAGTGATGGGGATATGTTCTGATAAATGTGTCCTTAGACAATTTTGTCGTTATGCCAACATACAGAGTACTTACACAAACCTAGATGGTATAGCCCACTACACACCCAGGCTATTTGGTATTAATCTTATGGGACCACCGTCGTATATGCGGTCTATTGTTACACAACACATGACTGTAAATTGTTAAGGGGGAAAAAGCATGGTTCAGAAGTGAAAATACAATGCTTAGCATGCATTTGCTGGAACATGCTTAAAGAGACTCTGAAAGGATACACAAGTAACTAATATTAGTTGGCGCCTCTCTGGGAACCTGAGTGGATGGAGGATAGGAAGAGGCAGACTTTCGATTGAAAAAATTTTAATTTCTTTTAAAAATCATGCAAATGCTACAGTTTTCTCTATCTAGAATGTTCTTCACCTTCGTTTACCACCTCCGCCTAGTTGTATATTCTTCAGATTTCAGCCATTTCCTCAAAAAGACTTTCCAATCTGGAAAAGTTCAGATTCCCTCATGTCTTGGTTAAAGTCTGACATTTGTTTTTGTAAGAAGTCACTTATGGATGTCTGTCTCCCTCATTAGACTGTGAAGCTCCTAGAGGCAGAGAGGGAACACGTCTGTTTTTGCACGCTTCACCACAGCCTGGCCTGCTTGGCACACCAGCTGTATGTGAATGTTTGCTGAATGAAGAAATGCATGCTCAGGGCACTGCGTGGGGCCACTGGCTGGGAAACCACATGGAAAGATAAAAGAGGTGAGGCAATGTCTGCCTTTCGCTAGTTTATCAACTAGGGAGGTGAAGATAAATACACATAACAGTTATAGGTAAAATGTGGTCATTGCCTTAGGGGTTATGAATAAAGTTGTATGGGATTTCCAGCAAGATGACTGCCAGAACTATTTTTTAAATGTATTATATATCCAAAAATTGCAGTAGTATTTGAAAAGGGGTTTTGAAAGACTCATGTGATTTCCTCAAGAAAGGGCAGGGTATTTAATTCAGAAAATCAAATGCCTACAAGGGCCAGGCAGGGGAAGCATATAAATGAATGGATTGCCAAGTGAAAACTGATTAAAAACAAGATCTGGAGGTTCTTAAAGCTGGCTGCATATTAGCATCACCTGGGAGATTTAGACAATCCCTATGATCAGGCCATTAACTGAGGCCAATTCAATTAGAAACCTGGGATGGAGTGGGGGTGGGGGGTGGGAGGATGGGATGGAGGTGGAACCCAGGCATCCATAGTTTAAAAAAAACTGACAGGTGATAATAATGCGGAAGAGCAGCATTCTCATTACCTGTGAGTTGTTAAAAACGCAGAACCCCAGGCCTCACCCTGGACTTACGGAATCAGAATCTGCACTGTGACAACATCTCCAGTGATTCTCGTGTCCTCTGTAAGTTTGAGGAGTCCTGCTCTAGAGAACTTTGTCCTCTTCCAAGGGAGTGGCCATTCCTTAGGTAGTATCAGTGGTTCCCTGTGGGATTGCAGACCCCATAGTTGTAGATATTCTAATTTTTCCATTTATACTCCTGGCAACAACGCAAATAATCGAAATCAGGTGGAAGCCATCAAAAGCGGACTGGGACCTCCCAGTTTGCCAGAGAGGGAATAGTGAATTAGCGGAGTTTATCTAAAGCTTAGGTTATTTTAAGGCAGAAGTTTCTCAATGTGGGTTTTTTGGTATTTATGTAAAAAGATTTTTTTTGAGCAGCTAAAGCATCCCTGCCAACAATATCATCTGGCAAAGTTCAGGATGTAATGCTGCTCTCGTTTAGGGGGGAGGGGTTTTGGAGCACCACCTGCTCAACGCTCCTTCCTGACTCCCTTCAGCAAAATTGAAGCGTACCTTGGAAATAAAGCTATCAAAGTCTGGAAGGCTTGGAACGCTTATTTAAGTAAATTAAGTAAAGCTTATTTACTTAATTTTGGCAATGTCCAGTCACCCGATATTTTTAAAGCCAGGGTTATAACTGCAATACAAACAAAATAGAACAGTTGCTCCCTCATGATCTGGCTGGAAATATAAGTGGCACGAAGAGAACAGTTGAAGACTTTTACTCAACAAATACTTGTCGAGCTCCTACTATGTATCAGGTGCTATTCCAAGTCTTTTAACTTCATCCCTTCCATGGTCCCCTTGGCCAACCAGCCTGCCTCCAGGAAAACTGATGTCATTGCTCCTCCAATGAATGATCTCAGAAGATAAAAGTGCACATGAGTCAGAGCAGCCCCTATCTCCAACTCTGAGACTGTCAGAGTTGGAGAAAACTGAGGACCACTGAGATTGGGGGGCAGAACAAAGGCAGGAAGGGGAGTTCAGAGCAGGTAAAGATACACCCAGAAAGTCTCCTTCTAGCTCTACATTGCTAAAGAGTTGGACAATAGTTACAAAATTTAAAATGGCACACTAGCACATGCCTTTCAAAGAATAAATATCAGCAAACATATTCTCTTGCTTCCACAACCCTTATATGATCTGTTCATCTTTTTTAAGTTGTTGCACTTCATAATATTTTGATCTACTCTATGCTGCTGAAATAGTGTGTAAAATCTATGGATAAATATATGGATTAATTGCAAATGAAAAATCAGTCTAAAGCCTTAACCTGCTGAAGCTCCACTACACTAAAATAAACATAATTATTTCTGAAACACACTAGGTATTTTTGTAAACAATCCGTAAAAGCAAAAATCAAAAACGTGACAAAATCGGTTTCTGCAAGAAGTCTTTTTAAAAGAAATTTCTAAGCACTTTCAAAATTTTATGTGCTCAAAGAATATAATCACTGAGAACTGTACTATCCCCTTTATAATTTTATAGCACGTGCATTTATTGTTGTTTTGATACAAAGCTCACATTTGTTTGTAAGAGGTGCACAGCATAGTAACAGGAAAGGAGAAACAATGTCACGTATTAGACATGGCACACAGGACAAACAGGAAAAAATTCTTTTGCGCTAAAAAGAAAGAGAAAAAAATTACTATCATCAAGGAAGACAAAGGGTATCTCTGAAGAAAAAATAAGTATTTTCTCAGCAGTGAGCCAGGGCGCTTGGGGGTGGAGTGAGGGAACAGGAGGGAACCAGGTCAGAAATTGTTGCTTATGGCCCCTGTGAACAGAACTTCCATTTAGATAACAATCCGCGTGCAGGATGTGCTTAACTTCACTTGTTGGGAGGTAAGCTCAGTCCCTTTCTCCTTCTTTGCATGAATGGGGAAAGCTGTGGGCTGGCGCTCCGCCTCCCACCACAGGAATGTGTGCTATCTGCAGAGTTGTTTTGAAACCTAGAGCGCTTCAAGGAGTTGTATCAACAGGTTTCTCCTTCTCCCTAACACTGAGCCTATTGTAAAGGTCGAATGCAAACCTTGAACGAGTTAAACACTATCACAGGAACTCAAAACCAGCTCTAGCTAGAGTGTTTTTTATTAATGGAATCATAATTTATGTTTTTATCACTTCAGCCTTTTTGAACCCAGAACTATTATACAGCTAACAAAGGGCTGTTTCCTGGCAGCTTCATACAAAGCACATTTTAAGGAAAGCCTTACAGTTGGCCTTGGACTGTTGGTTAGGACAGAGAATTCTTTCCTAGTTGGAGCTACTGATGTAGTTTTTAAGAAAACTCAGGAGCCTCAAAAATGTCCTTCTAAGCACAGTGATAAACGCCGAGCCTTTTATACACTTATTATCTAGTGCATTTCTATGGCCACCACCCTTCAACGCAAATATTTATCTTTTCTCTTTCAACTTTGGCCTATATACTTTCCATTCTGTCTTTAAATAAAACTGCTTCCAGCACAGCATATGAGTGGTTGAGGTAAAATATTCATCATAGAAGATTCACTCAGCCAGCCCTCAACATTGCAGGGGAAAGCAATAGGCAAATTCTAACCATATTTTTAACTTCTACCTGTGATTGTTAAAAACTGGAAATTGACAAGTACCTTTTTCTTGGATTAACTCCTTTCGGTTAAAGAGTTGATGTCTAGAACTTGGCTTGCCATGTTTGTACAGCCATTTGTTACTATTTTCATAACATTTGTAATTTATCTACAGTACCCAGTGGTTACTCTTAAGAGGTTCGATGGCTTGATATAATTTGATTTATCATGAAGCCTCTCAAGTTGATTTGCCATGAATTTAACTGAAAATAACTATAATCTGATTTCAAACATTGAGCAATGATGTTACAAAGAACATGTGTATTTCCCCATAACTAAACAAACAAGAACACAATTAGAAAGAAGCCAACATTGGGGCCAGCCCCATGGCTGAGTGGTTAAGTTCGCGCACTCCGCTTCAGCAGCTCAGAGTTTCGCTAGTTTGGATCCAGGGCGCAGACATGGCATTGCTCACCAGGCCATGCTGAGGTGGCGTCCCACATAGCACAACCAGAGGCACTCACAACTAGAATGTACAGCTATGTACTGGAAGATTTAGGGGAGAAGAAGAAGAAGAAGAAAAAAGATTGGCAATAGATATTAGGGCCAATCTTAAAAAAAACCAAAAAACTATCCTTAATCTTAATGATAGAAAGAAATGAAAATCTCTTTAATAAGAAATAAACTGTTGAGCAAATAATTTGCTAATTACCATGCACTAATTATTTTAATTGACCAGTTTCTTAGATGATATATATATAAAAATTGAAAAGGGATAGCGTTTAGGTAATTGTCTAGATAATTTATTAATGTAGAAGACTCTAGGGCTCCCAGGAACAAACTTGAATGTCTGAGGACTTTCCATATTTGAGGAAGTAACCTGAGTATCAACAAAAGCAGGAAAATCCAGGGGAAGTGAAATAAGGAATCAAAAGTTCAGAGTCAGCAATGGAGATTGCTAGTAACAGTGGCACAAAACAGTGAACGCTTAAGGATGGGTTTCACTGTTTTCCTCAGCCTCTGGGATCTGTTCAAGAGTTTCAAGTCTTTGTGAAATTAAAAACACAAAAAACTCTTAGGAAAAATACTTAAAGTCAACCAAACTTCCTAGTGTACTTGGCCCTGGAACTTGCACTTGACACTGTGATTTTATCAACTTCTTAAAAGGATAAGACAGAGCTCTTTAAATAATTTCCAGAGGGCCTGGAATATTTCCATAAGTGAGCTAAAGAAGTCTGTAATCATGGAAGCACTGCTTATTTAGGCATTGCAAATTAAGATGGTCAGATACCTCTATAAAAGGGGAGTTATGAGTTTAAGGCTTTATACTGACATGCCTACACATTACCCTACCCCTTCCTCTCTCCCCCTGTCTTCCTTCCTTCTTTTCTCCCTTTCTGCCCCTTTCTTTTCTTTTTTCTGGAAAACAGAGGATTTTTATCATCCTTTGAATTCTGGTGCCAAAGAAACCTGAAGAAATAACGTGAGGCAGGATTAAGTGAGTGCCTGTAAACCCTCTCCACAAATTCTGTTCATCACAACGTCCACAAAGAGGGGGCCTGGAGAAAATTAAGAATTTACGTTGGAGATGTTCAGGACAGCTTTACATAAAATAGGTGAATAATGGAAACACCACAAATATTCATCAACAGGAAAGGATAAATTGCGGTACATTCACGTAACAGAATACTACATAACAAAAGAACAAATTATTGATACATGGAACAATTTGAATGAATCTCATTGACTTAATTTTGATCAAAATAAACCAAACACAGAAAAGTATGCACTTTATGGTTCCATTTATATGAAGTTCAAAATTGGGGAAAACCTAGAAGTCAGAAGAGTGTTTCCCAGGAAGAAGATATTGGTTGGGAAGGGACAGCAGGGGGAATTCCGTGTGCTGAAAGTGTCCTAGATCTTGATGTGGTTGAAGCAGACAGGTGTTATCAACATATAAAAATTCATTGAGCAGATTTGTGCACTTTACTGTATGTATGTTATTCTGTAAAGTTTTAAAAATGAAATTAAAGAAAAATCACAGTGGTGGAATTAAAAACAAGTTAGAGAGCCAGCCCTGATGGCCTAGCAGTTACAGATTAGCGCGTTTCACTTCAGTGGCCCAGGTTTGGTTCCCGGGCACAGAACCACACCAGTGTCTGTCAGTAGCCATGCTGTGGTGGCAGCGGCTCACAGAGAAGAACTAGAAAGACTTACAACTGTGTACTGGGGCTTTGGGGAGAAAAAAAAGAGAGAGAGGAAGATTGGTAACAGGTGTTAGCTCAGGGCGACTCTTTCCCAGCAAAAAAAAAAAAACAAGTTAGAAAGCCACCACCAGAATGCCAACCAGTTCAACAAAAGTGAAAGAAATAGTCCCATTTTTACAAATCCAGAGAAATAACAACCTTTCACCCAGGGGATGGAACAGTGACCAACCCAAAGAAGCTTTTCACATTCCCTAGCTTATCAGGCATAGAATGTGGAAAGACAAGCAGAATAAAGAATGATAAGATCTCCCCCCAAAACTAGTAGGGTTTGGGGGCTTCAGTTAATTTTTGGAATTTCTTTGTTAGGGACATCTCCTCACTTGTTGTAGGGAGCACCCTGACTCTCTGTTGAGGGAGATTGTTGCAAAGAGTGACCAGGAGGACAAAGAGGAAATTGACTATCTGGGTTTCAGCTAGGGAATTAAAGTTTGGCCTCAAGTGTACTTTCTTTTTCTTCTTTCTTTTCTTTTCTTTTTTTTTTTTGAGGAAGATTAGCCCTGAGCTAACATCTGTGCCCATCCTCCTCTACTTTATATGTGGGACGCCTGTCATAGCATGGCTTGCCAAGCGGTGCCACGTGCACACCCGGGATCCGAACTGTCTAACCCCAGGCCGCCAAAGCGAACGTGCGCACTTAACCGCTGTGCCACTGGGCCAGCCCCTCAAGTGTACTTTATTGTTCAACACAGCTCAACAAAATGGGAAAAGAGGGAGGGCTGTGGGCAGAAGTGCTGTCCAGGGATGAAAGGTGTGCACATGGTTGGACTTTCCTTTGTGTTCTCGCTGTGAAAAACTACATAATGGGTCTGGTAGATTGGGAGCAAAAGGGCAAGAAACTCAAAGTTATTTTTAGTCGAACTCTCTTAATATAATCCATGTGCCTCTCTTTTTTATAGAACGCTGGCAAAACAAATCCCTATCTTCTTAGCCACTTCTCTTTTCTCTAGGCTTTCTAGAAACACCATGATCCTTTGCTCCAGTCCTCCTCACTGTGGAGCTCCCCAGCCCTGACAGATCGTTTCTAACAGAGAGGCTGTGACTGGTGATGCATGTGTGGAAGGACTGTGGCTTCGCTCTTGCGCATCATGTTCTGGCGTCCCCACGTTGTCTCTGAATTTTTAACCACTGGATTACTGCCTCATTCACCACGAGAAGTACTGCCTATTACACCCTGGCTGCAATTATGGACCATGCTAAACCTGAACGTTTCATTTAAATATATACAAGGGGGGAGGGCACCTACAAATTCAGGGCTTATCTGTGTTAGGTGTTGTATATACGTGATCACACTGAACCCTCATGACACCTCTGTAAACTAAAAATTAGTATCCTTATTTTTAAGTAGAAATCTCAGGTTTCAAGGAACAAAAGTACGCACAGCCAGGGTTCAAGTCCAGGTCCACGTGACTCCAAGATCATTTTATCTCACTATGGCTCAGGCGAAGTGCTTACTCAGCACACGCAGAGCTTAATTGTTCTCTCATCCTACGAAAGGAGCAGAGACGGTATATTAAGTCAGCCAAAAGAGATGGTAATCTCTTGAAGGCAAAGGCTGATTACTCATCTTTTTGTGTGGCATAGAATAAGAATACCTCGATGTGTTAGATGTATCCTTCCAAATGGGGTGCACGTGAGATAAATGTTGATTTTTAAAATAAATTACACACATACACAACACACTTTCTCAAAGCACGTGTAAGCATCTACCTCATTGCTATTACAGATTCAAATTCCTGCAGAGAAAATAAAATTTACTTATTTAAGTAAAAAGTGAAGTCAGTAAAAAGGATGGTTTCAATGCCAAATGATAAGCCAACCAAAAGGATAAAAAACATGGGTACTGAATTACATTTGCTGGTATTTTAAGCTTTAAAGGCACATTGGCTAATATTTCTGTTACACCAGGAATAACAAGCAAGCATAAAGCCTTTCACCGTGTAACTGACCCTAGATGTGGTGTCCCCTCAGAGAAGAGAACATGCAAGTACGAGATGTTCTGCTCATGCAAGACGGAACCTAAATGAGCAGACTACAATCCAACCATTAGGAAAATTACTCAGATGACCAATTCTTTACACAAAGAATCCAAAAGCTGACAGAATACTTTTTCTTTACTTTTTTCCCCCATCTCGTTTCAGTTTCTCTGTGTGGGACAAAAGCACTGAACAAGATTTAAATCCTTCACGCCTTATTTTTTCTGAAACTTAAAGTCTGAAATTAGTTTATTTACATTCAGATTAAGTCAGAATTTGCTACTGAAAGAATTGTACCTGTGTCTTTAGTTGCCGTATTGTTAATGAGTCTTTGCAGTTAAAGACATGCAGGATCCCACGGTGCTGTTCTTTGTTATTCACTTTTTGCTAGTAAGAGTCTCAGTTTGAGTAATTCAGAATGTAAAGTCATATCATAGAAAAACAGGACTTCCTCCAATAACGGAGGCGGCTCCCTTAGCTTTTGGGTAAACTTATCCAGGTTTTCAGGTTTGTGATTCCTAAGTTTCTGCTTCAGAATTCTCCAGGATGAGTTTACTAGCCATCCTAAATTCACCCATCAGTAGTTAATCTCCATGAACTATAAATATGTCTGATTAGGTCAATTTCTGAGACTCTTTAAGAAAAAATAATTTCTTTCTTTCTAGATTTTGCCTCCCTTAATTTGTTTATGTTATCACAGTAAACAGACATTCCTACCGTTTTAATGATGTATAGCTATGCACAGTACATATTTTCTTCATTGCTCTGAATGTTTTCTGACTGTTTACTTTCAGGGTTCCCGACATCTTTTAGAGTAGTCATTACCTGTCAATGTCTACATTGGCTCATTTTTAGGGGGCCAAATATCTCTTTCCATTCATTTTGGGTTATTTTGGAGAACAATCTCAAACTGACTCCTGCATAAACGCCCTTGTCCACGTCATGGTTCTTACACTCGTGTGTATTTGCACATAAATCTCCTTCCTATTCCTACTGCTCCATTTTTAATGATTTCCATAGTCTCAGCACTCTCTTAATTTTAATTCACATTTTTTTCTATTCTTAAGTATGAATTTATGTTATTTCTTCCTTTTGATTGGTAGCCACTTTATTTTAAAGTCTTTAAAGTTTTTACTTTTGGTCCCCATTGAGTCCTGCTGCTGCCGATTCATTAATACACCAAAGGTTAATTGCATGGCACTCTCCGCAAATGGGACACTTCCTGGCGTTCGTGCGTGCATGCGCGCATCTGTTACTCATTGTGCTAAAGACAATGTTACCCCAAAATAAAATATTAAAGTAAATGTTCAACTGTTTAACCTGTAGCATATACATTGCTAAGTAACTATAAAAAAGTGGAAAATAAATGAAACTTACCCTTTAAAGAAGATTTCAATGGATGATTTAGGGTGTTTCCCTTTTTATTTCAGCTCAATCCAATTCAGGTAACAGTTATAGAAGCCTGTCATGTCCAGAGGCTGCCGAGACCACAAAGGGCATAAAACAAGTCCCTCCTCCTAAATTTACATTCATTTAGATTAGTTGGAGTGCTAGGGTTTGCAAACCCCAAGCTTCTATGAGATGTTTTCCTTGAAGAGTGAGTACTAACTGTTTTCCCCAGCCAGTGAGGATCTTAGCTTCTCCCCTTTTAAAGCTTCAGGTTGTTCTTCAACTATTCTTTTTATGTTGTATAGCCCTCGAGGGTTTATATCCGACTTCCATATTTAATGTATTTTAATTCAGCTTTGTAATGATCTATGTATGCATTCATGAGCTCATCTTCCCCTTAGGAGTTACACAGGTAGCAGAGATTAAATTGGCATGCTTTGCTACTTCCTGGCAATTGCAAGTCTGACTTCATGAATACCTTTATTCCTGTGCTTGCATCCAAAAGTTCCAGAGAGTGTGATTACTTGATTAAATAAATAACACAAGATCTTTTGGACTGATCCTTTCATAACACCACGACTACAGTAAATGGGCAGCACACACATCCCGGCTTTTCCTCTGCCTTACATGCTCCCCACTCCAACTTTTTTATTCCTGTGAGTGAAAGCTTTGAAAGCTGGCAAGGTTTGTATCCTTTCTCAGAGCATGCATTAGGTATATTCTGTGAATAGTTGGTCTACCTCATTGGCCCGAGGCAGAACAATACATTTTGCATTTGAAGAGAAAGAAGCGTTTTCCCTCCCATTACTCTCTCCTTTTGGCAGGGAAGTGGGAAT
Source organism: Equus quagga (assembly GCF_021613505.1). Lineage (NCBI taxonomy): Eukaryota > Metazoa > Chordata > Mammalia > Perissodactyla > Equidae > Equus > Equus quagga. The sequence goes on along the minus strand of NC_060270.1, from coordinate 131,601,546 downwards.
GGAAGAGAGAGGCGTGAGTGGGAGAGAAGTAATGCCCAAAACAGAAGCCAGTGAAACTTGATCCAACTGTCTGTGCCGCCTTCAAGGAGGTCATGGTCTGCAGGCCTTAATTGAAATGATATCATATCCCACCTCCTATCACCAACTTCCCAAATATTCCCCACACCCCCTCCCCCAGCCGAAATCTCTTTCCTCATTTAAATAATTGTCCTACTCTATAATACGGTCATTTCCGTATCTCTCCCCTCCCCATCAAGATTCTGATACACTTTGTTCTCTTTGCCTCTAGCCCTTAGCCTGCTCCTAGGCTTTCCATAAATGTTTATGAACTGAAATAAATTGCTTGGCCTTACTCAGAATCGGCTTTTCTAGCATGTAGAAAAAAGTTATCTCGGCTGATACCTTCCTCTTCACTGCACACTATTAAAGTATGGTGACCAAATACAACATAAAGAAAAGAAAAGTACCATGGTTGACTTTTAAACTGCAGCATAAGAAATTTTAATTATTTTTTCTTGAAAGAGCTCAAGATGACTCGTTCTCACTGTTTGGTGGTGTAGGCCTCAAGATACAGACAGAAGTGTTTTTGTGATTTTAAGTACTTTCTGGCTAGCATGGATAACAATCGAGGGTAATCAAAACACATTAAGTGCAACTTTCACAAGTTTACAAAATAACGCGCAGCTTAAACGTGAGCTGGTTTTCAGCCAAATCTACACAGTGCACAGGATTGAAAAGAAGGCAGTGAACCACCAGCTTATGTGTCTCTATGCTACTCCACATTCACATCTTGAAAAGTCACAGACTAAGTTGCCTCAATTTCATCATTTGCAAAGATGGGCTTTCTCAGGGAAGGGAGAGCCAGGCTAGCTACCAGGCCATCAGCAGTGAGGCACAGGCATGCGAGCAAACGTTCTATTGGCAGGAGGTCAGTGTGTCTGATTGGTTTATGAAGCGATATTAGGATTTTAAACAGAAGATCAGAATATCCTGTTGTATCTGAGTCTTGTTATAAATAATTACTATTAGATTTTGGACCTCTTGGAGTCAACTTATTTATCTTTATTTCTTCCCTGTCGCCTAGGCTGTCACATGTATTTTTGAATGAAAAATTTTAAAAGCTATAATGCAATTTGCTATATACCTTGAAATGCTATGTATATTTTAGATAATTACCATGAGGGTCTACCTAGCAAGTAAATACTAGTAGCCTAGATATGTATGAAATTGATTATGAAAATTTGTTTGATCGTTTGGAATGAGACAATGTGGTACACATTTCTGACATCAGGTTCAAGGTGCAGTTGCCTATGCATTTTCCTGGTAGAAAATGACCTTCCCAAATGGCCAGGGCTCTGAGCCACCACAACAGCAGCCTTTCAAAACTTAAAGGCTAATCTAAGGACAGCTAATCTTTGACAAAGGAGCTGAGGGCCTACAATGGAGGAAAGAAAGTCTCTTCAACAAATGGTACTGGGAAAACTGGACAGCCACATGTAAAATAATGAAAATCAACCATTCTTTTTCACCATTTACTAAAATAAACTCAAAATAGATCAAAGACCTAAAGATTAGGCCTGAAACAATAAGTCTTCTAGAAGAGAATATCGGCAGTACACTCTTTGACATCAGCTTCAAAAGAATCTTTTTGGACACCATAACCCCACACATGAGGGAAACAATAGAAAGAATAAACAAATGGGACTTCATCAGATTAAAGAGCTTCTTCAAGGCAAATGAAAGAAGGATTGAAACAAAAAAACAGCCCACTAATTGGGAAAAAATATTCACAAGTTATTTCTCCGACAAAGGGTTAATCTCCATAATATACAAAGAACTCTCACAACTCAACAATAAAAAATCAAACAACCCAATTACAAAATGGGCAGGGGACATGAACAGACATTTCTCCAAAGAAGATATACGGATGGCCAATAGACACATGAAAAGATGCTCATCCCCACTAATCATCAGGGAAATGCAAATCAAAACTACACTAAGATATCACCTTACACCTGTTAGAATGGCAAAAATATCCAAAACCAAGAGTGACAAATGTTGGAGAGGCTGTGGAGAAAAGGGAACCCTCATACACTGTTGGTGGGAATGCAAACTGGTGCAACCACTATGGAAAACAGTATGGAGATTCCTTGAAAAGTTAGGAATAGAAATACCTTATGACCCAGCCATCCCACTACTGGGTATCTATCCCTAAGAACCTGAAATCAGCAATTCCAAAAGTTCCATGCACCCCTATGTTCATCGCAGCATTATTCACAATAGCCAAGTCATGGAACAAACCTAAGTGCCCAGCAACTGATGATTGGATAAAGAAGTTGTGGTATATATATACAATGGAATACTACTCAGCTATAAAAAAGGATAACATCATCCCATTCACAACAACTTGGATAGACTTTGAGAGTATTATGTTGAGTGAAATAAGCCAGACAGAGAAAGACGAACTCTGTATGACTCCACTCATAGGTGGTAGTTAACATATGGACAAAGAGAACTGATCGGTGGTTGCCAGGGAAAGGGGAGTGGGGGGAGGGCACTAGGGGTGAAGTGGTGTACCTACAACATGACTAATAATGATGTACAACTGTAATTTCACAAGGATGTTAACTTTCATAACCTTAATTAAAAAAAAAAAAAACTTAAAGGCTAAGAAGGTTGCCATTTTAAGGGATCAGTAAAACTTTGAGGGAAAAAAATCCCACCAAAGACTGAGCGTTGTTCAGTGTTGAGCTACATAACCAGACGTCCATGCCTTGCTGAGCGTGGGAACCAGCCTGCTCCCACCCCAGGGACATGGAAGCCGTGTAGTAGGCAGCTGGGTGCCCATAGTATGGGAGTAAGCACCAACGAGGAAGCAAAATAAGGTCATGGACATGGAGGCTGCTATTTACTAGATTAGAACACAGGCAGAACCAGAAATCCTCCACCTTCTGGAAAGACCAAAGGCAGAATGGGCCATGAGACCCAGGCTAAGCGATTTTGTAATAGATGCTTATAGTTTGCATCTCTTGCTCCATCTCACTGTGTTTAAGATAAAGACGTGTTTAATAAGGTTTAAGAGTGTGATACCTGGGGGTAGACAGAACTGGGTTCGAGTCCTGACATTGTCATTTTGTTGTGTAAGTTATACAACCACCCCCCCATACCCAAGTCTGTTTTCTTATTTGTAAAATGGAATAATAATTATACCTACTTCATAGGGTACTTGTTGTGCAGGTTGGATGATATAACATATGTAAATTAAGCACTTAGCACAGTGCCTAGCATTCTCAGAAAGTGTCAGCTGAAAACACACGATGAGGGGGCTGGCCAGTGGTGTAGTGATTAAGTTCCCACGCTCCACTTTGCCGGCCAGGGATTCGTGGGTTTGGATCCTGGGCACGGACCTACACACTGTTCCTCAAGCCTTGCTATGGAGGAATCCCACACGCAAAATAGAGAAAGATTGGCACAGATGTTAGCTCAGGGCGAATCTTCCTCAAGCAAAAAGAGGAAGATTGGTAACAGATTGGTAATCTTCCTCACCCAAAATAAATAAATAAATAAATAAATAAATAAATAAATAAAAATAAAAACAAACGCTAAAACATCAACTGCTCAGCCTTATCTGTATCTATTATCTGTAAAAAGGTGACAGAGTCAAAGAAAGCCCCTGTAGTGCAGGAAAATCAAATAGATTGTGTCCCTCTGAACAAGGGCTGTCCACCCTCTGTCCTCTTGGTATTTTAGATCGCGTTCGTACCTCCCATCCCTGTCACTGTCAGAGGATGCTGAAGACATTCCTTCATTCAAATGTTTAATAAGTGCCAACTCTGTGTCAGGTATCAGCTATGTGTTGGGGGTGTATTGGTGAACACCTCAAAGACAGTTGAAAAGGTAGGTAATAAATGAGACACACACAAATACAATTGTCACTTGTAAGACGAAAAACAGTGGAACTGCAGTCTAGATGAGTTGACAAGAGAACTTCCTCTCTGAGGAAGGGAAATTTAGGCTAAGATCCCAAAGATATGAGCAGACATGGTTTCTCTCCACACTTTATGGCCTTTCTCACAGCACTTGTGGCAATTGCCAGCCTTATCTGTCCGGTAACTCCCCTATAGTTGTTGGCTATCCGAATCCACAGGTGATCTCAAGAGACATCCAGGACAGCCTGTTTCCTGCCAAGAGTGACCCTGGGGTCATGATCATAGATGTAGCCACAGGGCAGCCAGACAGACCCTTGTGCAGGGTGTCAGTACCTAAGGACACTAGGCAGGCCGAGTGCCCTGGCACAGGGCTGCATTCACCTGACTCTGAGGAAGGGATGCCTTTCAACTTCACACAACCAGAATTAGCTGGAGGCCCTGTGCAGCCTCACAATAAAGCGCACTCAAAAGCCACTGAAAGGCTTTTCTAAAGCAGGCTGACACTAGGGACTCAAGGTGCCAGCCCACCTAATTCCTTAGTATAGGTGACATAGAGGACCCATATTACTATAGACTTGAACCATGATTTATAACCCACTCTTCAGAGGAAGTGCTGTATTTCCTCCTCTTGGCATCAGAGGGACCAGGGTTTGTGCTGCCTTTCTAGCTTAGTGGAGCACTGGGGGCCCTAGAGGCCAGGGGACCCCATCACCTAAGTCCTCACGTTAGCCACTTCTTCCAGTAACTGCTCCCATAAGGGACCTCTGTTGGGCAGTGCTGGTCTCCAAAGCTGTGACTGATGGCCTCCTTCTCAGGCTCTCGAAACTGAGCAGTTCTTGCTGGATGTGGAATGATTCTCCTTCACACCGAAGCAGAATCATTCTTTCTGATTACCTAAAAACAAGCCACAAAGAATCCCTTTGTGGGAGTAATGAAAGAAATAGTCAGGGGGAAATGTAGGAGACCATGAGCCCAAGACAGGAGTGTGTTAAGTTAATGTCTGCACACTCGAAGCATGATCCAATTAAAATATTTCAGAGCAGTCGAGAAGGTTTTTATAGAGAACCGTGTTAGGTTAGTTTTGATAGGTTTAACTCTAAAACATCCACACATAATAGCCTCTTGGCTAGCTTTCTTACGTATGAAAACTTAAAATTATGCAGGTAAATTCTCAAGCTAAGGCATGTTTTGGCCTAATTAGCAACACCTCAGACTAGCAAGCAGGACTCTATGATGTTAAAGATAGCACTTATACTTAAGGCAAGAACTAACAAAACTGGCCCGACTTGATTTCTATCAAGGTTTCCTCGGAGGGAGTTAAAAAAAAGAAAAAGAATAGGTATTAGCCTCTTAGAGAACTAACATGACAGAAAGCAGAGCTAATAGTGCACAAAGTTTCTGTGGATTTAGATGCATTGATTCTCCTTACATATATAAGTCGTATATATAAAAATATAACTCTCTCACTACTTTTGGAGACTACCCAAGTTATAATAACTCTAGTTATTATGAAATAGTTACAATCCCAATCCAGAAATCCTGGCCTTCCGGCATGCCAGTACATCTATAGTAATTTCAAGGGGTGTCGTAAAATTCGCAAAGTAAAATTAATGTTGATTTGCCTGCATTTTGAAAAGAAATAAAAATGAAATATAACTTTTGGGGGGAATGGTGAGGCTACTCTAAAAAGACTGATAATCTTGATTGCAAGCACTACCATTTTTATTCCTGGGCCACAAACATGACTGAGATCTCTTTTAATAGAGTCATGCAAAGAAACAAAGGCTTTGGGAAGAGAGAGTACATTAAACGATTTGCAGACACTGAAGAATACTTAAGATATAAAGATTTCAGTGCCACAATCTCCCTTCCTTTCGGCCCCCATCCCTCCCCATCCTCAGCTGTCCACCAAGAGATGAAATTTATGCTAACTCTGCTTAAATACGTTTAAGTTTGTTTCCTCTGGATATTTTCTTTCAGAACATTATTGAAAAGCAGTTTACATCTATGAAGAAATGATCAGCAATCTCTTGAAGTTTAAGTAACCAAAATACACAGTTATCCCTTCAGTGGTGGATTTAGAAATGACATAAACGGGAGGACATGGAGTCTGAATGACCCTTCAGTTTATGGCTCATATGCGATTGTTCAGATGCTAGTGAGACAGATGCACTGGGTAGATGTGAGATTATTCTTCAGGCAACCCATTATTTAGAATTTTGAGTGGAGGATAAAAATAATAATCATAGTCATGATATAGAGCATGTATTCATTCATTCACACGACAAATATTTATAGAGAACAGTTAAACATAGTTGGGCTGCAGTAGTAAAGAAAAAGATCACTGCCTTCAACCAACTTGACCCAGCTGACACATAGAGCCCTCCATCCACAAACAGAAGATTTCACATTTTTTTTCGCTATTCATGGAACATTCAAGAAGATACATCAGATTTTGGGCTTAAAATAAATCTCAATAAGTTTAAAAGAATTGAAAATAAGAAACTATGTCTCTGACCATAATAGAAGGAAACAAGAAATCAATAATTTTCTAGATACATGGAAAATCCTCAAATATTTGAATTAAGCAATATACTTCTAAATAACACATGATAAAAAAAGAAAACACTTGTAAGTGGATAAAAATAAAAACACAGCATAGCAAAATGTATGTGGTGCAGCTAAAGTAGTGTTTGGTGAGAAATTTATTATACTAAATGCTTATATTAGAAGACAAGAAAGATCTAAAATGAATTATCTACATTTTCACATTAAGCAACCAAATAAAGAATTAAGGATTAGGGCTGGCCCTGTGGCTGAGTGGTTAAGTTCTCGCGCTCCATGTTGGCGGCCCAGTGTTTCACCAGCCCAGATCCCAGGTGCAGACATGGCACTGCTCATCAAGCCATGCTGAGGCTGCGTGCCACACAGCACAACCAGAGGCACTCACAACTAAAATATGCAACTATGTACTGGGGGACTTTGAGAAGAAGAAGAAGAGAAAAAAAGAAGAAGAAGATTGCCAACAGTTGCTAGCTCAGGTGCCAACCTTTAAAAAAAAAAGAATTAAGGATCGATGCCTACATTCTCCACCAAAAAAAAAGGAAAGGAATTAAGAAGAAGACCAAATTAAACCCTAGGTAAGCAGAAGGAAGAAAAGATGATAAAAGTAGAAATCAATGAATCAGAAAATGGACAACAGAAAAGCAAAAATCAATGAAACCCCAAATCTTTTCAGATAAAGTAAACATCATTATTCATTAGGGAAATGCAAATTAAAATCACATAAATTACCACTGTGATTAAAACTAAACCATGATAATGCCAAGTTTTGATGATTACGTGGAACAACCGAAACCCTTATATGTTGCTAGTGGGAATGCAAAATGGTAGAACCACTTTGGAAAACTGCAGCTCCTTAAAAAGTTAAACATACATTGACCACAGGACCCAGCAATCCCACTCCTAGGTATCTGCCCAGGGGAAACAGAACTTATATTCACATAAAGACTTGTGTGGGGGGCCGGCCCTGTGGTGCAGTGGTTAAGTTCTTGCACTGTGCTGTGGCGGCCCAGGGTTTTGCTGGTTCGGATCCTGGGCGCTGACATGGCACCACTCGTCAGTCCACGTTGAGAAGGCATCCCACATGCCACAACTAGAAGGACCCACAACTAAGATATACAACTATGTGCCGGGGAGAATTTGGGGAGATAAAGCAGGGGGGAAAAAAAAAAAAGACTTGTGTGGGAATGTTCTTAGAAGCTTATTTGTAATAGCTAAAAATTAAAAACAACCCAAATATTCATTAGCTGGTAAACCAATAAACAAATTATGGTGGATTCATACAATGAAAAATGATTTCACAATAAAAAGAATAAACTTCTGATACATGTAACAATAGAAAAAAACAAGCTATTGGATGTGGACAAGTCTCAAAAAGCATTATGCTGAGTGAAAGAAGCCAGAGACAAAAGAATACATACAGTATGACTCCATTTATAGGAAATTCTCAAAAGGCAGACAGTAGTGACAGAACAATGAGTGGTGCTTCATGGCTGGGGGAGGGGAGGGGCAGAAGCTCACTGGCAGAGGGGCAGGAAGAAGTGGCTGGGGGTGACAGAAAGGTTCTGTATGTTGATTTTGATAGCGGTTACAGAGCTTTACACATTTGTCAAAACTCTTCCAAATGTACACTTAAAATTATTGGATTTTAGCATATGTAGATTATACTTCACTAAAGCTGAAAAAAATAGAAGCTCTATGAATGACATGAAAAATCCAGTCTAATCTAAGGTTTTTTTCAACATCTTGCTGAATCAATTTCTGACATGCTAATAAAATCCATCAAATCTTATCACTTCTTTTGAAAGAAGGTGTTTGAAAGCATCGGCATATTCATATTTAAAATTGAAGTAACGCAAGTAGTAAAGAAAATAAAATGAGAAAAGCAAACAAAAAAAGGACTTGTTGTAAAGAATTTAAGACAGTAAGAAGAAAAAATAAACCAAGAGAAATGATATTGTTCAAAAGTCAAAAACGAAGAATTGTATATAACAAGAAAGAAGCTTTGTCTCTTGACCAGGAGGCAGAAAGAGAGAGAAAAGTCTAACCAGGTGGACGGGGCTCTGTGGGCAGCCTTAGTGTCGGATTTGTGGCTGCCAAGTAGTGTAGGCCATTTCCAGAAATTAAGTTCTATATTATATGAATGTATTATCCAACAATCTGCTATTAATTAAACCTCTTCAAATTCAGAGCAGACTTCCTGCTTCTGCAGGACACATTGCAGCCATCGTATTCATATCCAAAGGACCTTTTTTCTTCCACTTCAGGACTAGTGTTGCATTCCTCTTTTCGGCAATTAGACCTTCAACTCTCTGGAGACCCTGCAGGTTCGCAATTATCCTAACTTACTGCTGCCTGGATGACCCACTGGAACAGATCTGCTACTCATGTCTGATGAAACCACAAGCTCTTCATAAAAGAGAAGAAATCTAAAAGCCAATGTGTTGGCTAAGGAAATTTCATTTTCTCAATAAAAGTAGGTATTCTTTTAACCTAGATTCACTGAACCAGAACTTTTCCCTCTATTTCTTAAACTCATTAAAAGAAGGCACTACGTACTGAATTATTTTTTTTCACTCTGACTGATTTTGATGGATGCTCATTCCTGAAGCACCTCTGTCCTAAATACATAAGGGCAAAAGATTCTGAGAAGGTATGACCTTGGACCAGCACCCTTCATGTGTAATGAAAACGAGCACCTTCTTGGAAATGCTGCAGAGTGTGCACAGAAATAAGTAATCCTGACGCAATGAAACCTCTTACTCAGCAGTTTGTGGAGTTTCCAAGAAACATTGGCAGCCTGTGGGGAATGGCATGGAGATAACAGGTTGATCCCTTAGCTCTACCTGAGTCCAATCGGACTGAACAGTCCACTGCACTGATGGGCAATGGGTTTGAAAGGGGCAAAGAGTGCAAGAGGTGAAGCCAAATGTGGGCTGTGAGAGACTGTTAAGGCTCACCTTCGAGGAGACTCATCTCACAGAAGTACCATAACTGTGATGCTGAAGCCAATGTCGCTGCTACCCAGGTTATTGCCTAGACTCTCCCAGGGCTAAAGGACCAAGGCATCCAACGTTGCTGCCATGTTGCCCAAATTAAATAGTTCTCATTCAACTGAAGTATACTGACTAGTATGTGTGAGATGTGTCTCAACTAATTTTATTGTTCACAAGACTTGAAATTGGCATAAATATACTGAAGTTTACTTAAAATATACATGAGTGGATTCATAACTTTCCTTATATTCAGTTGCATCCTACAAGGCTGAGTGTAAAACGCATGGTAGCATTATAGTCAGTGGATCCTGGAATTATGTGTAGCCTTGGGCATACCCAAGCAAGGACTTACCCACTGTGAACATCACCAATTGTGCATCAACAGAGAAATTCTGATAAGGTAGTGATACAATTGTAAATCCAATTGTTCTGTTTTTAAAAAGTTTGCTAGGACCCAAGAAAAAGTATTACACTTTCCAGACTTTAATATTGAGATGAGAGACTTGGCTGAATTAGAATCACAATTAGATTTTTGGTTCAAAAGAATATCTTTCCTCTTTTTAAAGCAAGCTGGTTATCATTTGCCCAGAAAAGCTATTCTTACGGCTTCTTCAGTCAATCAAAGAGGAATGAAGTCTCAGAAGACAGAAATGCTTCCTTCCTTTTGTCATTTTCCCAGCACATTCCACCCCAGGCAGTTTAACAAATAAGGTCAGAATTTGAACTTGCAAACACTGATCATTAATTCCTCTGAAAGAAAATCACTGATCAAGTGGGCGTATTTGCAGTTTCCATGAGGTTGAAACTAGGGCATTTTGGTCTCTGATGTAAAAGGAAACCTAACACCAAATATCATTGAAAAGATTTCCATTTTCTTTGGAAGAGATTACTTAGAAGTAGTATACTATCTCTCATTTCCTCTTTGTGTATCTTCTTGTCAGTCCTACCATTGAGAAATCTGGTCTTCTTTCAGTCTTTCTGTAGCAGGACAATGAACTCTCATCAAAACAGCTCTCATTAATGGAGGGAGTGATAATATAAATTGTTTGATGTTTTATATTTAGATAATCCAGGCTGCAACTTGGCAATAGTGGGGATCATATCTTAGATCAGAGGTTGGCCAAGATTTTCCATAAAGGGCCTGATAGTAAATATTTTAGGCTTTGCAGGCCGTATGGGCTTTGTGGCACCTACTCAACTCTGCCCTGATGGCAAGAAAGTAGCCCTAGACAATGCAGGAACGAACGACTGTGGCTTTGTTCCAACAAAACTTTATTTATGCCTGAAATTTTAATTTCCTATAATTTTCACATGTCGTGAAATATTCTTCCTTGGATTTTTTTTTTAACCATTGAAAAATAGAAAAACCATTCTTAGCTTGCAGGCTGTGAAAAACAGGCGCTGGGTGGGATTCGGCATTCGGGGAGTAGCGCTGACCTCTGACTTAGAATCACACTACGCCACACTCCACCTTGTAACTGCTGTAAAAAGACGCGTCCCAAGGCCCCAAACCATGTGTAGATAGTTAAATAGTAATTTGGGACTGCTTGCGTCTTGCAGTCTTTGGAGTCGTCCTCAGGATTCCCCAAGTGACTGGCTGTTTGAATCTTGGCTGCTCGAAGCTTTCCAGAAGTTTTAACAGTGAGAATCAGGGGGGTGGTCAGGGAGGTGTAGGCCGTGTGAAGCTGTCCTGCCTCAAACAGGAAATTTCTTTCTGGTTCTGTGTTTTCCTTTAAATGTTGTTGTGAATTTAGCACTGTATTCCGTAATCTGTTTTCCCCCAAACTTTCTAGTAAAGCTAAAGCCCCAGGAAGGCATGCCTGTTTGTACAGAGCCCTGTCAGCCTGAGGGTGGGGTGCTCGAATCTGAAAAACCAGAGGCAGGCTTACATCCTACTGTACTCAGAATCCCACATCGTTAAGTAGCTTTCACCAGGAAGAATTGTTCTGAAAGTAAACTGCTGCAATGAGACTCTGTTTCATTTACGATTTTTCTGTAGAAAGGGGAAAAGCTGTATAGTTATTAATCTATGCAAGCAATGACTTCAGAATGAAAAGAATATAGGAAAAGAGTAGGATCAAATCCACTGAAGTGGAGTCTTCGGTAAGTAATACCAAGATAATAACAGCGAAGCATATAGCAGAGATCTACCACTTATAGCTTCAACTCTTATAAGGATGTGCATATTTAAATCACCGAATGGCTCCAATTGTTTTCGACTTCCGGATTCTTTTAGTCCTGCTACCTGGCCTGAGTCTTCTCCGCGACCCCAGAGATTTGGCAAGACTTACCAACTGACATATTCCTATTGTTTTCTCCCAAGATGCCTACTCTCTCAAAAGTCCAGACCAAAATCTGAAATCAGTTTCCATCCACTTCCAAAAGATTCTTCTCTCACTCTCTTAATGCAAGCACTTGATATCCTCTTTTAAGAATGGAACCCAAAATTGTACTCTGAAGCTGATAAGTCTTATACCCTCGAGAGTTACCATGACAACCTTCAGATTAGCTTCGGGAAAACAGTAACAAGAGATTCATCCTATTTCCATCCCCGTGTTACGCAGCCCCATCCTGCCTTTTGGGTCCTATCAGGAGGAAGGTCAGTGCTAATTCTTCTGCTTCGATTTGCTTCTTTGAAGAGATGAGAGTGGAGAAAGAGACTATGATCTCCTTGAAATGACTGCAATCAAGGAAAGAAAACTTGCCAAATTCCTGGAGTCCGTATTTTCCTTTGGAGGGTAGTTTTGATTTGGCTTTTTAGTTTTTCGTACCTTTTCTTCCTTTCAACACGATCAGAATGATTACAAATCTAGAGTCATGTTTTACAATACGGGGCGCCCCACCCTCCACGGCTTTCAGATGCAGCCAAGGACTCACTTCCGAAGGTTGCTGTTTTACCTTGAGGGAAGTTTAGAATCTGACCAGGTACAGCAGCTCAGTGCTTTGGTTTTATTTGTACACAAACCAGATTTCCAGTCAAAAGCAAAAGAAGGTCCTTTTCCCTTCACCCCATGCTCAAAATCTTCAGTTAGCACATCCAGAAATGTCTGGTAACTAAGCTGTCAAGGCATATGGACGAAAAGATGGTAAGCCAGGAACAGTTCATCTCTGGGCCAGGCTTCAGCCTTAATTTATTATTATTATTTTTTAAAAAAGGAATGAAATAGCTCTTTTGGAAGGCTTTTAGAGTCAAGTACTAAATAGTAGAAGGGCTGGGCAGCCTGCAAATATTTCATTTTAGAGCTCTACAGAAGTGTTTAAAATTTAGGGATTCGAACAGGGCAAATACATCTCGGTCTGCTGAAGCATGGCAGTAATCAGGGGCCTGGTGACAAGGGGTGCGACCTTTTCCATCCGCTGTGGTCCTTCAGGCGCTGCACACAGTGAGGGCTGCTCTGTGGTTCACCTCTCACACACCTGCCCTGCAGTCGAGTTTCACAGCAAACAATGGGCTATGTACTTGTTGCAGAGTAATGCATCTCCTACCCGAGGCGTCCTCATGAGAAATTCTATCACACACAGCTTTATTTCTGGATCCTTTTACCTAAACTCTGAACATTTCAGTGTTGGCCAGGGAAAACTGAAAAGTCCTCCTGTCTGTGGTAATTAAAAAAGGGAAACGGGGTTTGGGAATAGAAAACTGAGTTGAAGAGAATGGCACATTAGCAAAAAGAAAGGAAACTTAAGAGGCAGAAGACATTCCAGCCTCTGAGGTGCATTTGGATGGTGTCCCGAGGAGAGGGGGCAACTAGACTTGAGGGAGACGTCCAATGGCCTGAGATTCAGTGCGATGTGTGCGCCACATCATGCAAGGAGAGAGTTTAAGACTGGTTCACTATAGGTTTTAGAGAGGATTGAGAAATACCTACTTGGCTATATGGAGTAGGTTAAATAAAGGTAAATCCAGCACTTAAAATCTTTTTTAATTATTAAAACGATTGTATGATAAAACAGCTTGAGGAGTGGGTTCAAGGACCACAGATACAAAAACCACCACGACCACCCAGGTCAATAGAAGAAAAACAAATGTCCTCAAGATCCACAGTATCTGGAACAAGACAGTCTCACTCAAGCTCTGTGGAATGGAGACCTTGAATAGTCTTGAGAGTATTGTAAAAATATTAACTCTACAAACATCGATTATGACTGATGTACCACAGAGATTAGGTTTAATCAGTGTGTTTACGTCATTGCTTTGTTTCAGCGAATGGCAAAGTGATCCTAAGGGCATCTATAAGGCTACTCCTGACCTCCATTTCCTGAATGCTATTTCTCCTTCAGAGTTTAACCTTTTAAATCACATACTTTCTAAAACAGATGTTTTCAGAAACCTAAACTTGGAATGGGCCTCCTACATTGGGGAGCTGAGAGTGTTTCAAGTTAGAAGAGGGTTTGCACAGACAGAGTTAATTCACACTTCAGGCCTTCCACAAGCCTGGAGTCTGGCCTTCCATCCCAGGGAGTGGACACCCTCCCACACACTCCGCAGTTGGCATTGACCTGAAATGCATACTGGTCTGTCTGGACTTGTAAGTAATTTTCTTTTATCTTTGAAATTGTACCCTTGGCACAGCTAATCTGAAGGTGCAGCATATTAAAAAAAATTTTTAAAAAGAGCACAAAGTAATTCCAGCAGGGAATATAAGGCAGGATTTACAAACTTGTTATGCATCTTCTAAGTTCGGTATTAATTTCCCAGGAAACACAAAGCCTGTTTAATTACTTTATCTTAGTCTTTTTATTATATAATTTGTGTTTGTCTTACCTTTGACTCCTCCAATTTGAAGGCCAGCATTATGAAAACAGCAAATGCTTTTTAAATGTCTTAATGTGCATGCTTTACATTATATGGAAATTTATCTGCATTTCTTTTCATTGTCTATTGTCCTTCCTAACTTCCCTCTACATTCATTTAATATTCCATTTCAGTATTTCATAAAAGTGTTTTTGCAATCTGAATCAGTTCTTCTAATTGACTGGTTTCGAATAGGAGAATTTTTTTAGTGTTCATTGTGTCTCGATTTTTCTGAATATGTTCCCTCATCACATCATGCAAGTATTTTGGGATTAATGATCAATCAAAGGAGATAAGGTCATGCAAGGGATTCATTGCAATTTTACCTATCTTACTGATTTAATAATTTACTAGTTCAATTTTCTGATCAGCCTGAAAATCGTTCCTAATCCAATTGCTTATTTTCTGACTAACTTACACACAAGCCTCAGACTATTTCTCAGGCTGTTAACCAAAAACTGTAGTGTGTTTACTCTGCAAATTACCATGATGCTATGAACAGTCACCAAACATATGTACCACTAGCTGTGGGTACCAAATTATTTATTTCACAGTAAGAATTAAAAAGATTTTTTTGTTGTTTCTTTTTTTCTGATTTGAAAAGTTTATCAGATGAAGGGATTCAGAACACACCAGCCCCAAATATGCCGCTTTGGCATAGTGATATTTTGAGCTGAAGGTACTGGAGAAACAGCAGATGAATGAAGGGCTGGCGGACCTTGCACTTTCTACCTAAAAGCAGATCATAAAATTTCCAATGAGAGGGGCCAGCCCAGTGGCGCAGTGATTAAGTTCACACGTTCCGATTTGGCAGCCCGGGGTTCGCCGGTTCGGATCCTGGGTGCGGACATGGCACCGTTTGGCAAGCCATGCTGTGGTAGGCGTCCCACATATAAAGTAGAGGAAGATGGGCACGGATGTTAGCTCAGGGCCAGGCTTCCTCATTGAAAAGAGGAGGATTGGCAGCAGTTAGCTCAGGGCCAATCTTCCTCAAAAAAAAAAAACATTTCCAATGAGAAGGGCACCCCCTTTGTACCAGGAAGAGATTCTCGTCACCAGAGACTGGGAGTTGTTGCTGGAAAGGACCTGTGCAAACTCACATAATCCTTATCTTCCATTAGTTTCCCCCTCATATAATTCCTAGCAGCTGTCCCACAACTTACTGCCTCTAGCCCGAGCCCCTTTCTCTTGTCACATCTCCACAATTCATTGTTCTTTGTGTAAAACTGTGTATAAGCTTTTGGGCCTGACAGCTCCTTCAGGTCTTCATTTTCTATCTGAAGACTCTCACGTACGTGTAAAAACAAATTCAATTCAATTCAATATTTAAATATTAAATATTTATTTTTCTGCTGGTAATCTGTCTTATGTAAGTTTAATTCCCAGCCCAGCCACAGAACCTAAGAGGATGTTTTCCTCCCTGGCACAGCAAAGTTCATACACACGTGAGTGCTCACACACACACACACACACATTCTTCTGTACTTTTGCACATTACATTATATCACGTTGCCTGATAACTGTGTCCTATACCCAACATTCTACATCATCCTAGAATCTAGATTCTCAGAATTAAAAGAAATCTTGAGAGGATCAAATCAAACCACAGTACCGATAACTCACCAGACCGTGAATGAACGCTCATTGCTTAAAGAGATGACAAAGAACCAGTCACCTGAGTTTATTTCTTCTTATAACGACTTCCTTTAAAAACACAGATCTAACAATTTAAAGTGGCAAAGGAATGATTCCCTGTATATATAACAAACATTAATAATTTAATTTTTTATGTGCCGAACACGTACATTCTCTGCTAAAGTTAGTAGTTCCTCCCTCTGTTACTCTGCTAACACAAGAAAGGGTGTTGGACGAGGAAAAGGGACAAGGTACATAAATCTCAAGAGCACCAGTGACAAAACCTCTCCTTTGATGGGCAGTTTCTATTATGTAGAAATTTCAGTTTATGTCTTCAACACAATATCCCACTAATACCCCAGAGTCGTTCTGCTGTCCTTGAATCTTGGTCAAGAGCCATCTGCCATGACATCAAGTTCAAAAGTTTAAATAGTAAGGAAATACACGAGCCTTCAAAGAGGCACTAAATAGCCTTTCCACAGCCTCAGCGGTAATACATCGAGGCCTAGGATGGGCTGGACATAAGAAGACTTACCCTGGCGACAGCTTTTCAAGGTGCTTAGGTCCAAAGGAAAAGGATGCAATTCTGCTCTCTCTTAAGTAAACTTCCTTCTGTCTTGATCAGAGGAGACAAGGTGAGAGGTGAAAATGGTCTCAGCCTGCCTCAGTTTAAGGCATTCTCGGGAGGGTCTTCTGGGAGGGGTTTGCTGTTCCTAATTAGCATCGTAATGGGTCCCCATCACATCCTAATCCACTGCATATCTCTCCTTTTGTGATTTTTACAGCCTGTTAATTCCCTTTGTTTTCCTTAGCACAGATCTTGTGTTCTTGAACTTCCAAACTCCACTTACAAACTCCACTTTATAATTTTATCAAATTCTATAGGACTATAATTTCACATCTGAGATATAACCGACCCCGTTTTATACCTTTGAAGTGACGAGTCTCAGGCTTTTGCCATGTAGTTTTCACGGTAAAGTGAACACATCTCAGAGAAAACAGTGCTGCCTCTGTGGGTTCTCTTCCTTTAGATGTGGCCCCCACATCTTCAGGGATGTCTTCTCCAGGTCTCCATACCTCTTTAGGTGAGAACTACTGAGGTGTGCAGGTGGCAGGAACAGGAAAGTGGAATTCTAACACTTTACTTCTGTGTAAATACTGATTCCGTAAAGAAAAGATGGCGCAGGGGCTGGGGTGGGAGGGCGCTTACCTTTTAGTCCTGGGTAAAACTAGAAATCTCAGGAGGAAGTTTAGAACCCTTAGAGAATAGGCGGCATCATTATCACCATCATCAATAACATTATTGCAACTGGTAATTTTGTAGCATGCTTAATGTGTCCCAGACATTCCACTAAGCTTGAATTATCTCATATAATCCTCTAAACAACCCTATGCAACCCTATGTTACCATCTCCATTTACTCCATTACTGGGGTAAATTGGTCTAATTTACTAGCGATATTAACGAACGGTACTACTATACTATAATTAACATACAGACTCTCTGACCCCCTAGTTTCTACTCTTAAGCACTCACCTTCTACAACTGGCCTGCTGAGCAATTTATTTTTCAGACATAAAAGTGATCTTACATGTTGAGTGTCTCCTTGAACTTGATGGATTATCATGGCCACATTATATATTTTACTTATAAAGGTTTTAAAAAAATTATTTATCTATTATCTAAT
Organism: Equus quagga; assembly: GCF_021613505.1. NCBI lineage: Eukaryota > Metazoa > Chordata > Mammalia > Perissodactyla > Equidae > Equus > Equus quagga. The sequence continues at coordinate 131,583,942 of NC_060270.1, read as the reverse complement.
TTGCTGATCTGAGGGATATTGATAATGAATCTAGGGTATCAGACAATTTACTCATTGTTTACTTCTGGAAAATATATAAAAACCTAAATCAAGAATTAAAGAAAGCACCACAACTAGAAGGACTCACAACTAAAATATACAACTGTGTACTGGGGGAATTTGGGGAGATAAAAGCAGGGGGAAAAAAAAAAGAATTAAAGAAAGCATGCCCTAAATGATTTTACAGAGTGTTTGCTGTCTCATGGAAGAAGGAGAAAACAGTTTTTGACAGTTACCAATTTTTATTTCAGTTTTGTAAACGTATAGAAGTATTAGTCAAGAAAGCCTAATCGCTATAGTTACTGTGCCAGGAAATCTTCTGCTTCTAAAACTTATTTTTGCCCTAGAATGCGTTCTGCTAAAAACTGACTTTTCTAATTATCTTTGGTTATCTCAGTCCTCCCACAAAGATCTCTCGTGCATCTGCTCATCGAGTTGCACAGATTTCCAAATGGAATTAGCAGTCTTAACAACTTTGCTATTAGCTACACCAATAGCATCCTCTGAGGATATTTTGCTTATCTTCTGCTTTAGCAAATGTTTTATTGTTTTAGTATCATTTGGTATGGGTAACAATCTGGAGTTTGCATCTGAAACATATGAATTTCTTATTTTTAAAAAAGCCATACATAAATCATTAATGATAACAATAAATGCCTGAAGGAATTTATTTTTACTGTATTTAGCCCAATTACTGAAATATTTTAAAGAAAGCCGTCATTTAAGTCTTTCTAAAACATTTATATCTATGCATATATAATTCAAATTGTATACATATATATTTAATAGGGTATGCATTTATATTTAAAGATGATTTTATAGAATCTGGGAAAGAAAGCCAACAAATTGCTTTTCTCTGGAATAGAAATATATAACTGCCCTCAAGAATTGAAGGACAGGGGCCGGCCTCGGCCTCAGTGGTTCAGTTTGTGTGCTCTGCTGCATGGCCCAGGGTTTCACCGGCTCGAATCCTGGGCGCCGACATGGCATCACTCATCAAGCCATGCTGAGGTGGCGTCCCACATGCCACAACTAGAAGGACCCACAGCTAAGAATATACAACTGTGTACTGGGGAGCTTTGGGGAGAAAAAGGAAAAAAATAAAATCTTGAAAAAAAAAGAATTGAAGGACAAATTCTAAGATAAAGTTTGTCTTTTTTATTAAGAAAATATATTCTCATTTCTAATAAACTGTCATTCTCACAATAATACAGGAAATAGAATAGTCACTAAGATTTTTTTCCACTTTAAATAATGTCCTCGGGCCAGCCCCATGGCTGAGTGGTTATAGTTCTGCACTCCACTTCCGCGGCCCTGGTTCCTGGGTTCGGATCCCGGGTGTGGACCTACTCCACTCATCAGCCATGTGGTGCAGGCATCCCACATACAAAATAGAGGAAGAGTGGCACAGATGTTAGTTCAGGCAAATCTTTCTCACCAAAATAATAAATAGTGTCTTCTTTCAATATGTAGTACTGTTTCTTTCAAACTTTGAGAACATTAACTTCTAAAATGTTTGTTATTTATTTTGATGTCATACTTACATCTTTAGCATACCATTAATCTGTATCTACTTTTAAAAATAATATGGCATTTTTTAATATAACATGACGTAAGTAAATTGAATTTGCTTTAAAATATTTTTTTTTCTGGTTTTGGGAAGCAACAGGTACTCAGATTATTGAATCTTGCAAGTAATTTCCTTCTCACTTGAAAATGATGGTCTTCTCCCTCTAATTTTTCTTTCTTTCCTTCCTCCCTCCCACCCTTTGCTTTTTTCTTTCCTCCGTCTTTCTTTCCTTCCTTCTTCCCTCCTTCCCATCCTCCCTCCCTTCTTTTCTGCCCTCTCTCCCTACTTTCCTCCTTTCTCTCTCTCTCTTTGAATGAAAGTAGCTTAAAAGGAGGCAGTCACCGAGTCCTGAATCTGTTAAGGGCTGTTAATAATTTTTAGTAAAACACTGGGGCCATTTAAAGGCAACACATAGCTTTATTTATATTTGAGACAAGGAGTATTGCACATTCTGTTGACTTCAATCTCGGGTGCATGGCTAGGTAACTATAAAGTACTGAAAATTCCAACCACTGTTGGGAGACCATAGATCAATGTCTTGGACTCAGGAGAACTGAGTCTTGATCGTCTTCACTTTGAACTCTACACACATGGTGAGAAGGAGTAAAAATGCTCTTCACTTTGCAAAAAGGAGAAGTCCATCATCTTACTCTCTTGATAGCCTAGTATGGTTAGAGGTCAAAACAGGAAGTGCCATTGTTAACACACAGAAACATGAAAGTTCTGTACTTAAAAACACCTTGAACCTTCTTCCCCATGAGGACATTTCGAATGCAGGAACTTTGGGTGGGACCATACTGCTTCCTGCATTCTCTTCAATCAAAGTGGTAAAGTTTGTTTTTGTTTTAAAATGAAGTTAAAGGAAAAATATTTGCCGTTTCAGAAGAGAACAACATTCAGTTCCTTTTAGATTTTTATGAGCATCTGTGATCATTTGTCATATGTGGCTAAAAAATGACCAGTACTGATGAAATACCATTTTATTTTTAGAGAAAAGCCTCGGCATACTTTCTGAAAATAATTTTGAAAAAAATCTCTGCTTCCTGCCAGGGAAGTTTTGTCCATGGCTAAATGTGGATGCATACACTTTTATGATAAAGACTATCTCTTTACCCAAATATACTGATGGTGAAAGGCTTAAGTGTTATGGTCTCTGGAACTAGTGAAGTAGAATTCTATTTCCTAGATTCCTTATGCACAAAAACGAATAAGTCATTCTTATGACATTCATTGGCTTGAAATAATATTTTATACAAAGACAAAAATATCATAAACCTAGAAAAAAAAAAAGAAAGGAAAGCCAGGAAAGAAATAATTTGGTAAATCGACATCTCGGTCTCTAAACTTTTCATTTCCAATCTTTCAAGTTTTCTCCCCATGTCTGATAGCAAGCAAATATTCTAGAACAAAACTAATCATTCAAAATAAGGGTAGGAATACATTTTCTACAGTAGAACGAATCCGAGCTAGTTTTTCTCTTTTCCTAATGAAATAAGACTATTTCAAACGAGAATATACTAATATATTGAGGGAACATTTTCAGCCCAGATGCTTAATTAAAAGTTTATCTTTGGGGCTGGCCTGGTGGTGCAGCGGTTAAGTGTGCACATTCCAATTTGGCAGCCTGGGGTCCGCCGGTTCAGATCCCGGGTGCGGACATGGCACCGCTTGGCAAAAACCATGCTGTGGTAGGTGTTCCATCCATAAAATAGAGGAAGATGGGCATGGATGTTGGCTCAGGGCCAGTCTTCCTCAGCAAAAGGAGGAGGATTGGCAGTAGTTAGCTCAGAGCTAATATTCCTCAAAAATAAATAAATAAATAAAAATTTTAAAATTTTAAAAAAGATAGTCATTTAAAAAAAAGTTTATCTTTGCTGATAAGCTGTCAACATACTAAAAATACAGCTTAATACAGTAACAAAATAAAAGACAAAATCCCCAGATAACGGACTATGAAATTAAGATAAAACACCTCACTACACAGCCAGATCCGGTCAAGGCCTTGACTAAGGACACCGTTTTATGTATCTTTCAAGGTGGTCTTAAATACTTTTGAGTTTGGAGCTCCTTACATATTGACTTCTGCGTACAATCTGCAGAGAAAGACGTTTTCTGACTTATCTACTGTGGAATACGGTATGGCTGACCTTAATGAAAACTAAGAAGCATTTTGGCTATCTATTGAACTAGTCTAAGAAAAGGTGGTGTTGCACTAAATCTCCTAACCCATTAATCAACTAGAACTTTCTTTGGTTTTTGCCTACCATCAAAGTGTAGAAGAGGTAAAGCTATAAGACCAGAATGAAACTCACAAGAGGTCTCCTTATCTCGCGCGTTATTATAACAATTTGCTTGAAATTCCGTTCCCCAGCTGCAGAAACCAAGAGAAGCAGCGAGAATCAGCAGAGCAGAGGACGGACAGGGATCATCCCAGAGTCTCAGTGTTTCAGAGTCTGATGTGGTCATAGGGCCATTAAGGCTAGCCTCGCAGCTTTTCTCTCTCCCCGATCGTGGTGCGCTTTTTGCTTCACAAGGAGAACTGAAAAATTAATATGTTTTTATTTATGCAATTGGTATTTTGAAATTGTGGGGAAATTAAAAGGGAGTAAACCCTTGACTGCAGGATCAAAGTTCTGTTTAAAAACTGTGGGATTCTCATAGGAAGAAATCAAATTTTTATATTTATAAAGTATTTTACAGTCTACAAAGTACTTTCATATAAATATATTACTTGAACAGTGACGGACGTCCAGAGTCACCGCGTGAGTTTCTAGCAGAGCTCTAACTGCAAACCGCGCATCCTGGTTCCTAGTCTAAGACTGTCTGTATTATGCTCTCCCTCTCTCTCTCTCTCTCTCGCCCCCTACCCTCCATAACTGATTCTGAAACTTACTGTATGGAAGCTTAAAACATAAAAAAACTACAAGCTTTTTGAGGGCAAACTTCATATCCTATTTATCTTTGCATCACTAGTATCTAATCCAATGTAGGTCCTCAGTTAATGTTTGTTGAATGAATGAGTGAAATAAAATAGAAAGACAAATTGGAACAGAACTGTGTTTTCAGATAGTAAATATGTAAATGAAACAGAAGATTAACATTAAAGATTTTAAGCAACTATTCAGAATATCAAGTACTGTATTAGATGCTATCTATTTATCTATCATCTAATTTATCTGTCATCTATCTTTTTAACCTCACTCCAGATAATGCATTTTATCAACTATTATTATTTACAAATTTTTAGGTCACTAAGTCATAATTATAATTTAGAAAGACTTGTCCTGTTTTATTGACAGCATAGAAATTAGAATTCATTCTTCAGTAACATAAGGTTTATTGGAATACAACAAATAAAAATGATCATAATTCCCCTTCGCATCTGGGAGAGTACAAGACTGTGACCTGTGACCATTAACTCATATTATATTTATATCAGTTTTTTTTTTTTTTTGAGGAAGATTAGCCCTGAGCTAACTGCTGCAAATCCTCCTCTTTTTGCTGAGGAAGACTGGCCCTGAGCTAACATCCGTGACCATCTTCCTCTACTTTATATGTGGGACGTCTTCCTTAGCATGGCTTGCCAAGCAGTGCCATGGCCACATCCGGGATCCGAACCTGTGAACTCCGGGCCCACAAGAAGCGGAACATGCGAACTTAACCACTGTGCCACCAGGCCGGCACCTATATCGGTTTTCCTTATTTCTCACTGTTGTATTTTCTTTATAATTTTCACAGGCTTATGAAAGCATCAACTGAGCATTTTATATTATTCCATCAGCATGGCTTATCCACGTCTAGATTTCAACTGGCCAGGCTTAGATAAAACAAGTTTTCATACATGTATTTTTTCTACCTGCCTGTATAGCTGAAGATCCTGGATGTGTTGAGCTTTATTTCTGCAAAGCCTCTATAAGTTAATATTTGTGTGTGTGACTTGGAAGAAAATTTAGAGGAAGAACTAATTTATTATTTCTTTAGGACTAATAATGATTGGGTTCACTTACTAGCAAGACACACTGAGGAAAAAGAATCTCAAAGAATACACAAATTTTACGAAGCCAAACCCATAAAGCAAATAAAGATGAAATATCCAGGATCCGATTTAGATTTTCTAGATCCACGCCAAAGAAGAAAATACCCAAAAACGGCCCAAGCTGTAACTTTGCCAACTTAGTTACTGCTGTAAAGAAACACTGCACGATGCCATCTAGTGACAAGTGATCAACATGCGATTAATCACATAGAATGAAGGGGTGAGGAGGTGAAATTCCCAGGATTTTATAGGTAAAGGGAAAAATCCTTCTGAGAAAATTAAATTTGATAGGTTACTTTTATTCCTCCAGGTACACAGTCTCCGAAAATGTATCACGGGTCTGCAGCTTGAGGATCGTTATTTTGAAATACTGTGTAGCCACCTACCTCCAAATCGGCACCTGTCTTTCCTTCTGCCGCCGCCCTCCACCACGCAGTCTGCAGCTGAACTCGGCACTGTGAGCGTTCTCCAGGCACAGCCCCCGGAGAGTGACAGGTGGTGGAGGTGGAGCACTTTAAAAACCAGTCTCAACAGAATAAAAAAAAAAAAAAGACTTCAAAAAAGGGAACCAAGATGATTCCTGAAACAATCTGTGCCCCACTAAAAATAATAACAACAATAATAAATAAACTGTTGGAAGTTCAAAGAGTAAAACTAAAATAGGGACCAGAGGAAATCATCTTTGTTTTTCTCCGCCAACGGCTGTGCAAACCTGATGCTGTCTTGTTCCTTGTACCAATCCCTCGCGGAGAATGCCAGAGACCTCTGCCAGAGGGGCCACAGCATTATGTCCTAAGGGAAATCATTTTCTCCAACATTTCTCATCTTTTGTAAACAGACTTTTTTTTTTTTAGGAGAAAAACCAACAATCCATCAATCATGGAGTTCTCTAGTCCAGTAGTTTCTTTTTGGTTAATTTTTTGCAACTAGATTAACCAGTCCTGCTGCCATAGATACATTTAAGAAAATAAGACACTTCACTGTGTTCACATATATCTGATTAAAGCTCAATAAGAATATGCCAGTAGCCTTAGGAAGATATCAAGTTAAAAACTTTTGTGAAATAAAAAGCAAAGCTTATCAAAATCTCCAGCTTCGAGTGCGTTTATTTGTTTTTGTTTTTTTATTGCTGCCCACATGCTGTGATTGGAACACAATGTGTGGAAATTGCATAACCATCATTTCCACAAATCAAAGCTATTGAGAAATGGGAAGGCCTTGGGGGAGCTGCTGCATGAGATGTTGATCTTAAAAAGTCTGCCTTTATGTCTGAAGTCTTCCCTTCTTTCTTTTGACTATTGTTTAGTTTTAACCATCTTTGGGCTTTGTTTTGTTTTTTAACTAAAATCCTTATTAGCCACAGGCCAAAGAACATTTTTTGAAAAGTGTTTTCTCTATATTTCTTCTATTTTTCCTTAGTTCAACTTTATTTTATTATTTTTGATACCTTGGACTAGTCTAGGCAAAGTGTTCTTAATTTAAGTATTAGAATCGTCAAGAAAACATTAGGTGAGATTTCCTTGCCCTGGGGTGGGAGAGTGGGGGCAGTTTTGGTGCCTTCAGCCCAGTCCATTCCAGGCTTACGGAAGCTGGAGAGAGTCTTTTCTCTACTGTTTTCACGTTGAAAATAGGAACCAGTCAGATGGCTATTTGGGTCAAAGGCAGCCTGAATACGTTATGAGAGTGAGGAAGAACACTTCTCTTTCGGGCTGCCTGTGTTCCTCTTTAGCTCCAGCAGAGGTTTGGTTGCCCTGTCTGATACCCACACGCTTCTTTCCTTGGAGCCACAGATGCTGCTGCTAAGTGAAAACTTCCCCTTTCCAGCGAACACATCTGGAGTCAGGCTGGGGAGGGGACAGGAATCTCTAACACCCTCTTGGAAATCAGGAGGTGAAAAGGGGTCATTTGCTTGAGAGTGAAAGGTAGTTTTGTTGGGAGAAATTCTACTGGGGTATTCTGTTACCCTTTCAGTGTTTAAACTCATTTTGAGGAAGTAAAAGTCTGCCAAAAAGGCATAATATTTAGCTATACTTTGACACTGTTCGGCACCTCGGACAGAATGAGCATGAATATCTTTTTAGGGTCTCGATTTATGATCAGAGATTGTCTTCTCCTGTAATGTTTCCGCTTGAAGAGGTGTTTCAGTGTTCTTTAAAGTAAACTTCAGGAATTGTGAGGTTAACAGAGCGGTTAGAGCAGAAGGCTATGGTCAGTCCCCCCGTTTAAGTTTAATTTTGAATGATGGTGGCAGCTTTTCTTTTACCTTTAAATTTGCTGCCATTTTCTCCCTATCATTTTCACCTCTGGGATTTTTTTTGCCGGAGATGTATATAACTGCCTTTCTGCCCACATCCCTTTCTAAAAGAATCTGTTCCCACCCACACCCACTGCAGAGCAGATGGCCCTAGTCATCTGTGATTATGTCAGGTGACCCTCCTCCGGCTACAGGAGAGGAGGACTAGTGTGTGAAGACCTCCTCTGAGAGTTGGTCCATAGGTTAGGCCAAGCCGAATAGATGGTCTCACTTGAGAATTTTGAACTAAGACACGAAAGTCATAGATGGGAGATGTCAATGGGATTTGCAGAGTCACAGGTGTGAGAGTTGTCCCATGGCAAGCCTCCACCATGCGTAATTTGAATTTCTGAGGGAACCCAAAGGAAAAACCTTGTATACGGAGCCAGCCTAAGAGAATGACATAGAAGACATGCAGAGGGAAGAAGTGACAAGAGCTCTAGCTGACATTTGTGAGATCCCTCCTCCCCCTCCGGGCCTCTTTCTACTTTCTAAGTAAACATTGAATTTTCCAGTGTGGTTTGGGTGGGAGTGCCCAGCTCCAGGAGTTGTTTTAAGTCAGCCAGCAACATCACATCCCCGTGTCCGTATGGTGGGTTCAGGGTAGGCATGTGAAGCAATCAGGGACAGTGGGGTTAAGGAGAGAGTTGTAGGAGTTGGGGGAGGGAGGGATTTCTCTCTCATCCCTGGGCGTTGCCTCAAAACTACTCTCTGCTTTTATAGATGTGAACTAGGAAGCACGCAGCACTGGTTGTTTCTGATTCCTTTTAGACCATTAGAGGAGACAGTCTTAGATGAAGACAGAGTACGGCAATGAAAAGAAAGTAGGTCATCTGACTTTCAGCTTGTGGGAAGTGGTCTCAGAGAAGATTAAAGACAACTAAACTAATGATGGAAGGGGGCGATTAAGGAAGAAGCCAGTCAACTTCATCAAGGTGGGAAAAGTAGAGTAATAGTGCTCTGAAAACAGACAACATGACACACACTTCCTTGTGATCTATATCTACAGACACCTTCGTTCCTACCTTGATAAGACTTCATCCTCTGCATTGGAAATGCAAGTAGATAGAAAAGAAAGTTTATATTTTCCCATAGTCAAAATCAAGGAGTGTATCTGGAACTTTGCTACATTACCTCACTTAATCCTGACAGTCCTGCCTGGTGGGGCTCATTAATTCCAACAGAGGGTTGGGGAAAATGTGGAAGAGAGATGCATTCACTCATCCAAGATAGTAAGTCACAGAGCGGAGATTGGAATTAAAAGATCCACTATTACTTTATGATAATTATCAAATTGTGATTAATTTATGACCTCTCTGGTTTTGCCAGGTCTGGAGCTCTTGCTGAAAGGACATCAGAGCATGCACAGAATAGTTGTGGAAAAATCCTAAGAAGCTGGTAACAGTAGGTCCCTCCAGCTGGCTAACTGGGAGTGGGAAATATTCATTTTCCACTGCTCAATGTTTTCACCTTTTGACATTTGAACCATATGCTTATATTGCTTTCTCCAAAAAAGTGATGTATTCTGAAAAAAAGTCGTATCATGAAAAATTTTTGTCTGATAAAATGATTGGCTTGTATTACGTGAGTTGGAGAAACCTTCTAGTTCTAAAATTACTTTATTGTGTAGTTCCATGAAAGGTCTCCTAATTCTAGAGCATACAAAGATTTCTGCCCTGAATGGTCTCTCAACCACTGAAGCTGCCTGAGAGGATCTTAAAAAGGTTACCTATATTTTTGGCGGTATCAATGGCTTAAAAAAAAAACTCAGTTAAACTAAATTTTGGAAGTTAGCCTTCAGATTCAGATTAGGCCAAATGTCTCCAGGGTCCAATAAAACCCAGAGACCGGACAGCATGTCCACTTGAAAGGATAACGGTGTGGTGACTAACACCAACTACCCAAGGAGGGGACAGCCCAGTAGCGAGGGGCCCAGCAGTCAGTGACTCCAGATATCTCCCTCGGGGGAGGACACTGAAGGCAAGCATGCTGTGCACATTTCATTTCTCAGGAGCACAGCAGGCGTCTTGTAAAATTGCTAGGATCGGCTCCACAACCCAAACAAGGGAGGATAAAGAAAATGGATGCACACAGGCACTGCGATTTGCCTCCATTCTTTCATTGCAGACTCTACGAGAGACAGGAACCCTTTGACCCCTGCCCTTGTGTTTTCTTACTAAGGACAGTTTAGAATGTGCATGTGTGTGTTTAAACTAAATGCTTCATTTTTACGAAATCTTTCAAGTGTCAGAGATCCCAAGTGAACGTTATTACAAGCTTTTCTATCAAATACAGCAAATTTTTCAGTACACCTAATTGAGTGTTCGTGTTTTTGAGTGGCCTGAAACAATAAAAACAATGAAAAACCTTTCAGTGCACTGAAATTAACATGAATGTGAGCCATACAGCCAAGCTCCACTGTTCCAGCCTTGACGATAGTCACATCTGATTTTGCTGCTGTGGAAAACCAATCAGTTCTGCTAACGCCCACATTATTTTTCTGAATTCCTTTGGTCTATTTTAGTATTTGAAATGCTAAAAAAATTCTGCCCCAGCGCTCTGTTTGGAAGAGTCTGTGTGTTGTCTTTTGATCTCTGCTACTGGTTCAATAAAGCAAAAGAGGGGATTTTATTTATGGAATTTTGTATTACTTTTTCTATTCACCATACTGCCTGTCCTCCTCCGAGGCCACAGAATTCTGCTGCAAATTACAGTGAGAAGAGGCCATGACAGCCTTTGCTAAGACCTCAGACTACAGGAAGAGGATCCTAGAGTGGATGCTGGCTTGAAAGGCATTTCTGCCCCTTTGTGTAAGCCATTATCCCCAGAATCTCAACTTTTCTGAGAGAAGAATAGAAATGTACCAGTGGAAAAATTCATTGCATACTTGTAGCTGGCAATCCAATAAGCCTGAAGGAAATGCCACAGAGTCTTGCCTCTGTTTCTCTTTGCTCACAAGGGATTTCTGTAGATAACCTTCCCCACATCAGACCAGGAATTCCTTGCAACCAGCGCTAGATTTCACAATGGTGGTGCTGAATGGAATGCACTGAATGAACCACTTGGTGTTATTGTCAGGCACAGATCTGCCAATGTTGATATCAGGCCTCGTGTGGCAAGGTAAACTGGCCAGTCTAACAGATTTTCCCCCAAACCCTTATTCTTGTCTATCAAATCTAGTATAACTTTTATTTCATCTCCCTCCATTCCGATTTGATTACGGCTTGAGAGTGTCTCATAAAGCTTCACAGATTCAGTTGTACCACCAGGAGAATCCTGTGCTACCCTACTGTAAACTTAATCTATATTGTGGTTTCTTCTCTATCTGTGGCCTGCTTCTATTCTCTTTGTAATTGTTTAATGAGAGAAGGTAAAACCCTTTGAGAAAAGTAGTTCACAACCTTCTTGGTGTCATCTGGAAACCTCTGTTCCATTTTGCTTGTTATAGTTTTATAAAAGCACTGAGACTTTCCTTAATGAAGAGAACTCAGAGAGCCTTTGTCATGAACTTTGCTGAACTCAAACCGGGAGACCAGAATACATAAAACCCATTAGCTCATGAAGACCCATAAGGGAAATCCTTAACCCTCCATGGCTCAAGCTCTATGTGGTTTTGAAACACAGATGAAAGTGCTTTCCTTAAAGGGATGTTTTATGATTAATGAGATAATGTGCATACTGTGTTCTGAGTTGCTGGAGCAAAAGTCCCATATAAGGGAGCTATTATTATTTATTATTACCATCCAGATGCTGGGACTATGTATTTCCTAAGGACAAAATGAAATGGAGGACAGATTGCAAAAATTCCAGATTATTAGCAAGCCCGAGGGAAACTAGCATATGGTGGGTATCCTTTGATAAATATGCTAAATACTTGTTTATATGATAAACTGACTAGTGAAATTAAAGAGATGCCTTTGAGCACTATCACCAGAGTTCATTGAGGTCCCTGGTGCACTGATAAGTGGAGAATTCTATGGGGGGGTAGGCGGGTTCCTGCAGTGTTTGGAATAGACTTCCTTCCCTTAGTGTAACCGGAAGCACGATTAAGGAACGAACCAGTGCTATTGAGGCTCTTCTATTCCCTGCTAATGGGAGTGAAACTTGGCACAACCCTTTAAGAGAGCAATGTGGCAATATCTATCAAAATCACAAATACATATCCCCTTTGACCCAGCAATTCTACAACTCAGAATTTACCCTAGGGATATAGCTGCGTTGTAGCATTGTTTATAACAGCAAAAATTGGAAACCATTTAAATGTTTGTTAATCAAAGGATGACTACATAACTTATTGTGCACACATTCAATGGTATAATTGCAATAAAAACAAAGAATGAGGAAGATTTGTATCCGCAGATATGGAAAGATCTCCAAGATATGTTTTTCTATAAGATGTAAGGCAATATGTATGGTATGACTGCACTTGGGTAAATAATAAAAAGAAAATGTGAACAAGCTGGGATATACATAAAATAGTTTTATGTGTATGGTATACACAATATAACTATTAACTGTGGTTAATTTTTAGAAAGAAACTTGGCATGTTATGAGAGAGGAAAACCATTTCCTTTTTTATTTCATATTTTTTAGAACCATAGATACATATGACCTTAACTTTAAAAATAGATTATTTTTAAAGAAAGAAGAAATTCTCCTTTCATTCTACTGTGGCTTAGAAGAAAGCAACTTGCGAAGCTGCTGTCACCAGGCGCCTCACACCATGGCTATTACTTCCTCAATAGAAGCTCCTTGGACAGTCAGTGCTCTAGAAACTGAGGTCATCCCGGAGCGATTTGATCAGAATCACCTGATTTGCATCTAAAACACCTGTGAGGCCAGACTTCTGTTATTCTGTTATAATCCAGCATAGGGGTGTAGGGATAAACTGGTATTTATTTTCTAATCTCATCACCTGTGATTTTTGTTAAAGAAATCGATTTGCCTCAAATTCACCTAAAATGCACCTGTGACTATGTAATTGATGGTCACAGATCTTCATTTCTAATTCTTATAAATGTATTAAAAACTGTAAATGTTGTCTCTCTCTCTCTCTCATAAAACACCTGTTCTTTTCATAATTAACAATTTTACATAATTAACAATTAACAATTTTAGCTTGAGTGTGTACTTTTAAAGTAATACTCCCCTAACAAAAATAGGAAAACCTAACAGGTATTATTTCCCAGGATAGCTTTTCTTATATGAAAGTGGCATATAATATATATCTGCAAAAAAGTACTTGCAAATATACAGTTATGTACAAATAGAGAAATATACAATTACAAAAAATATACAACGATAGAGGAACCTTGCACTTCAGTTTGTTACAATAAACGCATCATATAAAAACTATTTCAGGTTTCTCATTTTAAAGGAATTTAAAACTAGTTGCTAAAAAGAATCATAGTACAGTCATGTTGGACACACACTATACAACTATGTAAGTATGAATCATAGTTAGAAAAGAAGTCATTTACGAGCAGAGTAAGTTGGTCTTCTTCATTTTGGCTTCTTATACAACATCCCAGAGTTAGGGAGGAGAAATAATCCTCAAACTATTTCTCACTTGAAGTATGCTCAAATCGAAACAGATCTTTTGATAACAGCTGGGCCCAGTACTCCTGCATGTGTCACTTACAACTTCCCAGGGAAGTTTTGGGATACATGTACGAAACCACTGTGATGTAATTGAAAGAACAAAATATTGCTGGTCTCTACCTTGGTCCACGTGGGCTGGCCTTGAGACCACATAATGTAATGGCTGTGTGAAGCATACACATGAGGTTGTGTGACATTTGCCACTATGGTTAAGAGTTGGCTTCATTTTTTATGCTTCTTTTTTTTTTTTTAAAATATAATGAGCTTGATTTTCTTCATGTTCTTGACAGAAGATAGCAAAGTGATCCTTTTATGAAGCTGAAGAGCAGTACTTCGCAACATGTGGTCCCTGCATCAGCAGAATTAATTCACTTGGGAGCTTGTTAGAACTAATCATTCTTGGACCTCGCCCCAGACCTAGTGAGTCAGAAACTCTGGGTGTGGGGCCCAGCAAGCTGTATTTAACCATCTCTAAAGCTTGAGAACCACTTCCGTATAGGAATTCCTACGATGTGGGACTGAGTACTACAAAATATCTTCCCTGCTTTTGTGATATCTCTGACCCTGTAATGAAAGAATATCTACTCTCAATTCATCTGCACACTCCAGAGCAATTATTTCGAAAAGTCAGAGACTCAGAGTGCTTGCTTCAGACTCACATGAGGGAAGTGTTAAAACGCAGATTCCTGGAACTCTCTGAAGAGCCTGAGGATCTGCATTTGAAGCACACAGCCAAACCAACACGGGAAAATTGACCTGAAGTTCTAACACCATTGTTGTAGTATTTCTTGAGACAGATTCTTATTTAGTTCTTATTCTACCTTCTTTTTTTTGAGGAAGACTGACCCTGAGCCAATGTCACACCCATCTTCCTCTGCTTTATACATGGGACGTCGCCACAGCATGGCTTGACAATCGGTGCATTGGTCTGCACCCGGGATCCAAACTGGCAAACCCTAGCTGTGAAAGCGGAGTGTGTGAACCTCACCAGTGGGCCACTGGGCCAGCTCCTTATTCTACCTTCTTATATTTTCACTGGCATTTTCTTGTTGCCCCTACTACCTACCTCTCTGGCATCATCACTGTATCTATCTTTGGCAAAGGGCAGGCAATGTTGAGTGACAGGGGTAGATTGGGGAAGGTAATACAAATAATAAATTAAAAAAAAAATTGTATTATCTACTTGAAATGTTCCCCCAAGCTATGTGTGAACAACTAGAAGCTGACTAAATTGGAAGAAAATGCTAAATCTTCATGTTGCACATTTGTGTCAGGGGCAGTTATTGATATTTATTATGAACGTGTGTAAGGGGGCTACAACAGCAGGAGGGGAGTGAGGAGAGTTGCACACGGGCCTCCTACCTGCTCCCCTGGTTCTGGGGCTTCACTGCGCTGAGGGCTTCCTGTTGACCCAAGTGTCAAACCAGTGGACTCTTCACCACTTTTATCTTTTGAATTCTCAGAAGGTTCAACTTTTGAACGCACCCTTCATCTTGAGATTCTTCCATTCCTCACTGTTGTTTGCCATCATTTCTGGGGCTTCTTTCCACCTTTCTGGGAGCCTCCTTCCCTTTGACCACTGCTTATATGCTGCTTTTCCTTCCTTTCTGCCCTTGGCTCTCTCTTTCACCAGTCTGTCTCTCTCTTCTTTCCTTGTCCCTCCCTTTTTTCCCTTTTAATATTATTGAATATTTACTATGGGTCAGGCACTCTTCTAAGCACTTTACATAAAATAATTCAGTTAATTTTTCCAACATTTCACATTTAGCCACTCCATCATATACCTTCATAATCTGCAAGCCCATTTGAGTTAATCTATTTCCTTGGCTTCAACTTCTACCTGTGAGCTCATTTGTTTGCTGTCTCTAACTGTGGTCTCTGCTGCTCACTGGACAACTTCAGCAGTATTTCTCCACAGGGCATTAACCTGCCAATATCCCCACAACTGAGCTCATTACCTTTCTTGCCTTTATTCTCCATCTGTTCTCCTGTCACCAATGCAAGAAACCCAGGAGCTGTCCTACTGTTCTTTTTCACTGATCCTCCACATCTAACTGGTGATCAAGTCCAGTTTATTCCACCTCCTTACCATTTGTATTTTATTTCTGTTCCCTCCTCTTCTCTAATGCTACTACACCTGCACTTTGGGATTATAGTAATATTATTCTCTTGAGCAAAGGATTTGTTCTTACCTTATGAAATTGTGAGTCTCTTAACTGATAATGTTCCTTTCTTTCAATTATCTACTATGAAGCATGGAGCATATGTGAAGGCTACTTATAAAAAAATCCATAGGAATTTATAGAATGATTTTCTGAACTAATTTCTCTTTTGCCAACATCATATTCCTCTCCACAAATTTTTCCTCAGACTCACTTTCAATTTTATTTTATTCCACCTCTGTACCCACAATGAATTATTTGTAGTTCCCCCAAATATGCATCTATCATCTATCTATCTATCTATCTATCTATCTATCTATCTATCTATCATCTATCTATCTATCACCTATCTCATGCTGAGATGGCCTTTCTCACTTTGAATTTTTCAAGCCTCAACTCATAATCATTTTATTCTGGAAATTGTTTATGACAACTAACTTATGCCACCTCAATGTGACACGTAAACTTCAATCTTAACTCCTATTGCTCTTATTTGGTTAGATATTTTTGTCCCTTCTGAAGTGTGATCTCTGAGGAAGACTGTATCTTGTTATGTTTCTGTTCTCAGTGGCCTAATATAGGTTCCACATCCAGAAAAGTAATTCTAGAAATAATAATAGTCATCCCTACTGAGCAATTATCATGTGACAATGAGACCAAACTTCAATGACATCTCAATGAAAACTATGTATACCACTACTTCTATATTTTAGAGATTTCTATGATTTTGTAATACTTTTAAATCATTCTAACGCCTTGTTTCTCAGCAATAGCAACAGTGACACCCTTAAAAACAAGTACATATTACACGCTGGTTCCAAGAAGGAGGGAAATTGGGGTAAACCACTTCCTGTGCTCAGAAGAACCAATGAAGACAGAGAGTAATGCCATGGGAAAGGCTGGGGAAAGGGAGCCTGGGTGATGGTGTGGACCTGGCCCTGTAAGAGTTCATCAGAAGTGACCTGCTCACAAAAATGACAAATTCCCTGTATTTTTACAGAGCCAAGTCAGGCATTTCTAGGCCCATTTGTGGGAAGGGAACACAAGAGAGAGGAAACTGCTTTGACGTTTCCAGTTTTGGTTTCTCAGGACTGCCGTTACTAGGTTCCACAAACTGGAAAAACAAATATTTATGCTCTCACAGTTCTAGAGGCTAGGAGTCTAAAATCAAAGTGTCGATGGGGCTGGCTCCTTCTGGAGACTCTGAGGGAGAAACTGCCTCGCCTACCTTCTGGTGGTTTCTGGAAATCCTTGGCATTCCTTGGCTTGTAGCTACATCAAGCCAATCTCTGCCTCCATTGTCTTATGGCCTTCTTCTGTGTGTATCTAAATTTACCCCTTTTTATAAGGATATCCTGATCTAGTATGACCTCAGCTTAACTTGATTACATTGCACAGACTCTATTTCCAAGTAAGGTCACAATTCAATCACAAGTTCCAGGGGTTAGGACTTGAGTATATCTTTTTGGGGGACACAGTTCAACTTACAACATGCCCTCAAATCCCCTTGGACAGTAAGCTCATCATATAGGCCTTTCCACTGCTTTGTGAGTGGTGACGTTAAGGGGAGTGAAAAAGTGAACATGGCCTGAGAATACTGGCGTTCTGTCACAAATCCCCCACCACTCCACCCATTCAGGTGGATGAGGCTAAGAAGTATTATTTATTTATTTTTATTTTTCAAGATTCTGAAATTACATTTGAAATAAACACATATATTAAGTTTAATTAAAATAATTCAAAAACATATTCGCTATAAAGCATTAGAGTCGAGTTTAATTACATATTTTTTAGATTTTTAAATCATTTTATTGTGAAAATTTTTGAACATACACCAGTTGAGAAAATTGAATAACAAACCCCATGCATCCACCGTCTAGCTTTAATCATTATCAGCCTTGTGCTACTTTGCTTAATCTATCTCCTACTCTCAGTTTTGTTTTTTTTTTAAGCAAAACCTAGATATCACGTCATTTTACTTGTGAAGACTTCAGAACGTATCTCTCACAGACTAGGATAGTGGGATTATGTAAAAGAAGGCCCTTCAGTGTCCAACAGAATCTCACTCCTAGAGGACGATTCTTCTCCCGTGTAGATCAGTTCATTGGACTTTTTTCTCACACTTAACATCTGATGTCAACCATTCCCCCAGCTCACCTCACTTCTCCTGAGGCTGTTCACTTTTTACTTAAATAGATCACTGTTTCAGTTATATGTTGCTTTGTAAACAATTACCCTAAAACCTAGCAGCTTAAAACAAAAATATTTGTCGTCTCAAGTTTTGTGGGTCAGGAATTCAGGAGCATTTTGGTTAGGTGATTCTGGCTAAGAGCTCTCCTGAGGTTGAAGTCAAGATGTCGGTGGGAGCTGCAGTCACCTGAAGGCTTAACTGGGGCTGGGGGACCTGTTTCCAGGATGGCTCATCATACGGCTGTTGGCAGAAGCCCTCGGTTCCTGTTAGCTGTTGGCAGGAGGCTACAGGCAACTCTTCAGAGGGTTGCTGGAGTATCCCCACAAGATGGTAGCTGTCTTCCACCAGAGTGAGTTATTCAGAGAGAGAGCAGGGAGGCAATCACAGTGCCTTTTATGACCTAGTCTTGGTAGTCATACACCATTGCTTCTACCATAGTCTATTTATTAGAAGCAAGTCACTAAGTCCAGTCTACACTGAAAAGAGAAAGAATTAAGTCTCATCTTTTGAAGAAAGAAGTATCAAAGAATTTGTGGATGTTTTTTAAAATCCCTACAATCATCAATGGGTGGGACATCATGCAAAAGTGGAGAGGGAACTAAACCATAGTATATGTCATTAATTAACAATTGTTTGGCCTCTAGGTCAAGAAGATGGGGTAAGCTACATCTAAACAAATTCCAGAAATTTCCCTTTATGCTCCTTCTCTTAACTTCTAGCTCCTCTCTTCTCCTTGCTGCTGAATCTCAGAGAAACTAAACATTTTTCTAGCTGTTCTAACACCGCAGTGTCCTATCCAGACTTGTCTTCCTCCTCAAAAGTCCTCTATACTCATAAATTATCATTTAGTCATTTCCTTCCTGTTACATCTAGTCATAATTTTCATTTCCTTAGTATAGACTATAGCAGACCTAGACTTTTAGAATCCAATTACATTTTTAGATTTGGCTGGAAGGGATCTCAGAAATTATTTAATCATTGAAAATTAAATCAATTAAACCAAAATTTATGTTTCAGCAAATAATAAAAATAAAGGAGAAAAGGCAGTAGATAAACTGAAGAATTATGAAAGTCTTCCGACACTTGCAGAACTGGAAGCGCTCTTAAAGATTTTTCAGTTTAAGTGAATGGCTTAAAGTGGGTAAAGTGAAGCCCATGTAAACATTTTGTTCCAAAATCACCCAGCTAGTAAGTGGGCACCATTTAGACTATATTTCAAGTTTGTTGACTTCTAGTTTGCTATTCTTTCCACTACACCACAGTGCATTTTGGTCTTCATTATCACACATTTTAAAAGATTAAGATTTTGTTTCAGTTTTACTCAGAGAAAGTCAACCTGCAAAAGGATAGGTTCTCTATTTTCTGGTGTGTAGTTAGGTCAGTAGGGAGAGGTAAGCATAGATTTTGTTGTCCCAAGCATTCTTCGGAATAAAAGAGGGTATTATTAGTAATTATGTTAGGCTGATGGGTGTAGATTGGGAAGACTTTGAGCCAACTGTTCTAAGTGGCAACCTATTAGTAAGTGTCACGATGAGTAGAGATGCTTCTGGGTTGCTGTCACATTGTTTATTTCTAAATCTTTTCAATGTATAGGTCAATTTGACCTTAACACATAACATAATAATCCAAGAAAAGAGATTTTTTTTCATAATTGTCTTCTGGATAATCCTACAGCTCCTTTGACAATGGCAGGAAGGAGAGCTCCATATTCCTAATTGAGAGAAATTAATTCATTCAACAGATACTTACTGTTTATTATGTATCAGGCATTGTTCTAGGAGCCAGAGATATGACAGTGAAGAAAACAGACAAAAATCTCTATGTTCTTGAGGCCTACATTCTGGTAATGAAACAAAGGTGGTTTTACTGACCTACACAGTTAGCAAGATTGGGGTTTTGCATTGCTTATTTTGGTAACGGTCATAGAGGTACTACTGAGGCATCCCCATTCTTAGGACAGATTCCTGGGTGACCTATGCCATGTACTATAAAGCAGTAGATTAAGTTGTGGTCAGGGATGCAACTGAAGTCACGGCTCAGATGAATTTTTGTGTCTGAAACTATCTGAGCAATATGGGAGCTACTCTTACGACCTTGAAGTCTTTAGTCTGTAGTCTGATCCAGTGGGCTGATTTGCTTCAACAAAGTAGACTCATTCGTCTAGCCCAAGGGAAACATTTTGCCAATTTTACAGTTGGATGGTTCCTTTTTTTAAAAAAAATGCATTAGTAGTTACTTCAGCATTAAGATCTCCCATAAATTAAATCTGTGCAGATTTCCAGCTGAGTTAGAATTTCACCAAAATGATAGAGTCCTACTGATTACTATGTTAAGTAAATCCTCATCCTCTCTGTAAATAACATAGGTGGTAATTTACTCTTCTGCAGATGTATAAATTAAGCCACCAGGAGGTTAAGTAATTTGCTCAAGGTCACAGTATGTGGCAGGGTTGAAATTGAATCTAAAAACCTTGATTCCTAATTTTTAAAATCAAATAATCTCTTTCCCTGTATTTAGTTGTATATAATAACCAATATTTATAAATAAAAACATATATATATAAATAGTAGTCTATATATGCAAATAACAGCCTATTTCTAGAAATACTTTATCTATCTATCATAACATCAATATGAATGTGGTATTAATAGTGTTGAGATTTATCCAGTAAGATCTATCAAGTGACTATTTTATTCTAATGATCTTCAAGAACAGAAGACCTCAGGGATATGCATGAGTTTTAGGTCAAAAAACATTTACATTCCCAAACATATCCAGCTGTTTGTGTGGTAGGGTGGAGGAAAAAAGTCAATTAAACTTTCCTTATTAAGTTGTATTTTCTTCCTAGGCCTGTACTAGGCAAGATTGGCCTGTGAGTAGCTTTTCTGGGTGATACAGAATGCCTGGTAGTTACTTTCTGACACTTGGTGAGGTCTCAGAAGTTGGGAGTGTATAGGACAAGTTTTTACTTTCTATATTTTGTAGGAAAATACCACCCTTAACCCAACTGAGAAAGAGAAAGTCCAGTTGCCTATTTACTACTACCACCATATCACCATTATCATCTAAGTGTAAGGTAGCACCCATCTGCATTTAAATGTCTGTGCCATTTATAGTGATAGATGAAAAAGAAACAAAACAAAGATCCTGAAATGTCTCTCTAATTCTTGCAAAAGAAAGATGAGAGGCCTTTCTCAGATTCTCTTGTATCCTGTGATAATGAATTAAAATCATTTTCTTCCAATTACTCATCCTACCACTTTTTCTTTAATAAAAAGACAAACAAGTTTAAGATGTCGATGCATAAAAATTGCATATAAATCATGACTTCTAAAGACAACATCTGCAGTGATTTTTCTTAAAACCGTGGCTCCAGAACAACAGGATGCAAAAGACATCTAAGCCCAAACCAAAAGTCCCCAACCCCAAACTAAACAAAATCCACACAGGCATTGTTTTTATTCCACATATAATTTATGTAAATGAGATAAAAAGACATTCAGAGTTCACATTGCCCAATATATTTCTCTGAGCATAAATTCATTCTGTTCAGTTGAAAACTTATTAGCCCTTTTAGGAAGATTTCGTCACGCAATTGATCCATACTCACAAATTTCATTGATTTCTCTGAAAAATATGCACAGGAAATGACTAGGGCTGAATTTTAGAAATTACACATGTCTAAAGTAGATTTAATTTTGGAGGGTGTTAATTTGTAAAGATCAAGGAGATTAAGGGAGATAAATTGTTACATACAAAAGAAAACCTCAATCTAATTTTCTGGACGAAGTCTTCTCTTGTGTGAGCAATTTCTCTTTCAGAAATTTGGACAAAACGGATTATAAATATGAAAATTTTAAGTAATATGCAGTTTGCTTTCCAAATCTCTCTTTCTCTCTCTCATACACACACACACGCACAAATGCAGAGCACATCTTTAATTTTCAGGTTTTTATTGGTGATTCCAGAGCAGGCAACATATACAAAGGATTAGAAAGACCAGTAGAATATATGTTTTTTATTTTATGAACTATGCAAGGTAGTTCATTATCAAAATCTATAAGCAAATAGAATACTAAAAGACAAATGTGTCACACTGGTACATTAAGGGAATTCTAAGACACAGGCAAATTCATCTGAAGCTACATTGTTATTGAAGAGTTTTGTAATTCAATGATGAGATATACGAATGAGTTCTAATTTCTTCTACATTAAAAAAAACCAACCTCTTTTGACCCTGTATCTCCCTTTAGCTACTGCCTCATTTCTTTGCTTCCTTTTGTAACAAATCTCTTTGAAAATGGCTCCAATTCTTATTCTTGCCTTTCATGCTTGAACCCACTCCAGTCAGATTTTTATGTTCACCATGCCATTGACACAGTTCTTGCCAACATCACCACTGGCCCCCTTTTGTGAAATCAAGTGGTTAATTCTCAGCCCTCAACTTACTTGATGATCTGACACAGTTCTCTCTCCCTGAACTACTTCGCTGTCTTCACTTGACTCCTGAGATCAACCACTCTCTTGGTTCTTCTATTATGATACTGGTTTTCCCTTCAAAACTCTTCCATGACTTCTCTTTCACTCAGAGTAGAAGTTAATGTCCTTGTAATGGCCCACAAGGTACTCTATGTCTGTCTCGAGCCCCCTCTCTGTCTGACAACTTTTGTTTTACAGCTGTCTTCGTCACTGCCTGTACTCCTGCCATTTTGGCTTCTCTGTTTTTCTGAACAGGCCGTGTATGCTCCTACCTCAGAGCTTTTGCACTGGCTGTTCCCCCCCCCTGCAGTAGGTACATGAATTGCTCCTTTATTTCTTTCAGGTTTTTACTCACGTGATACTGTCTCTGTGAGTCCCGGACCCTCCCTGTGCTCCTTGTCATCCTTTATTTTTTTCCTTAGTGTTTATCACCTTCTGACGTATTACACATTTGCTTTTTAAACTGCTTGCCATCTATCTCTCTCACTGGAACATGAGTTCTATGGGCAGAACCATCATTTTGCTCCATGCCAGAGCCTCAGCTCTTAGAATGATGCTTGGCACAAAATTGGCCCTTGGTAAAAATCTATTGGAAAAATGAATGGTTGGAAGAATGAATGATTAACTAAATGAATGAATAAAAACAATTTTGTTCATTAAAACACCTGCTAGCAAATGATAATTACTAATTTCTTTTAGAAAAGCACCAATTATGGTAAATTGGGATTGCTTTACTTAACCAACTTTCTTGATGCTCTGGCCCATTCATCATTTCCTTCAGCAGAATTTAAAACCTATGCACTGGGATCTGAATCATAATGACCCATTCAGTGAGTCAAGAGGCATGGTTTTCTCTTTCTTGTTGGTTTTATAGACTGTTTACCCTAAGAAGGAAACCAGCAACACAGGAAAAGAAAAATGCATTTTAATTTTTCTGCACTAAAACTTATAGCAATTTTTATAAACCGACTGGTATCATCATTGATAGAGACTTAAAATTCAACTTACGTCCTCTGCTTGCGATCTGGGGAGGTGCTGAGAATTGAGTCTTTCCAGGTTTGATGACATGGGCTCAACAGTTAGCTTTTCCCAGGTGTAGAGATACAAGGTAGGTAAAATAAAGCTCACAAACAATTAAAAAAACGAATTGGAAAAATAAAATAATGGTATAGGTATTGATCTACTCATTTTTTACCGCTATCTGCATGCTTCAAACCAATCCAGAAGCCTATTTTAAAAAGGTGAAAAGATATAAAAACACCAAGATTCAATTTTATGTACTTTTCCTCACACTCTTATTGCATTTCTTGTCATTCAATTATTCTTCCAGCTAATGTATAAGTTAGTGTTAATTTTCTTTTGAGATCAAAAACTTTCAGAATATGAATCATTTCCTTCTCTGTACTATGCTATGTTCCTGTAATATACGTACTGACCTAATTGCCTTTTTTCCCCTGACTTTAAAAAAATCTACCTCCCTCATCAGATTGTGAGCACGTTGGCAGGGCCCAAGACTAAGCTTTTTTTTGTATCCCCAGTGCCTAGGACAGTGCCTGGCACATGATAAGCATGCTATAAATATGTGTAGAATAAATAAATTTGACCTCTTTATAGTAGTTCCACAGGAGGGTAGACATCTGCTACTTTCTTGTTTCTAGAATGAAATGCATTTATTATCTCTGAGTTGAATTGTTCTAGGTAAATTCTTATACAGTGGCTTGTAATTCAGGGGTTCAATCCTAGCATTTTCAGCTGTGTGCCCTTGGGGCTTTGGTTTTCCGTGTAAAAGGGTCATAATAATAGTTAACCATAGAATGAAGAGGAATAAATGACACTGTATATAAAGCGTTTGCACAGTGTCCAGAACACGTAAACATTTGGATTATGTTGGCTGTTAGTGTTGCTGCTACTTTTGTTATTGTCATTCTTCTTATTAATTTTAGTTTGGTTTTGGTCCCCAGTGCACTAAATCAAATGAAGATCATGATAAGCATCCAGTTCATATTAGTGGCTGTTATTATGATTGGTTTGGTTTTAGTCTTAAGGCATTATAACGCGCTATAGAATGATTCTATGTTTGCATACCTCTTCTTCTCACGGTTAATGAGGACCTGAAAGAATTTCCAAGCGCAGAAGGCTGCCCTTCTCCAGATTAGACTTGGGGGGTGTGTGTGTGTGTGTGTCTTCTTCTCTGGCAAGGGAGGGTCAGAAAATCACTTTAGCCTCTCTTAAGAAGGGAGCTGACCTCTGAATCACCAAATCAGCTTCCTTGTGAGGGATGAGCAACAAGTTCTCTGGCAACACTAAGATTAGCGACACGTGGGGATTGAGGAGGGGGGCAGGTGACATCGCTGTTTAGATGAGGAGGTGGCATCAGGAACATTTTGTTTGGAAATGGTAAAGGAACATCTGTCTGACCCCCGGTGGGTGGATCCCCAGGGGGAGGGACAGTGGACTGTGATTCTGAATGTCCAAGGAGCAACAGTGGTCTTGAGAAACTGAGACCTGGAGGGGACAGCAGGAGCACCTGGTCTGAGAGGGCTGAATTCTAAGATTTATGATCCAGGAGTCCAATTCCTGGCGTTGGCTGAGTTTAGCGTGGAAGATGATGAAAGGGACACAGTGTCCCTTGCTATGATGTAGATGAATAAGCACCACTATTTGTGATGTTAGAAGGAAAAACTATTTCTGTAAATTGAAAGATAAGCTGTTTAAAAGCATAACTGAGGAGGATTAAAATCATAAGTAAGGCAAAATCCATAGGATCTAAATGAATGCCTTTTAATTGAATTTTTTCTTTTTTTTGTGAGGAAGATTGGCCTGGAGCTAACATCTATTGCCAATCTTCCTCTTTTTGCTTGAGGAAGATTGTCACTGAACTAACATCTGTGCCAGTCTTCCTCCATTTTGATATGTGGGAATGCCGCCATGGCATGGCTTGATGGCTGTGTATAGGTCTGCGCCCGGGATCCAAACCTGTGAACCCTGGGCCGCCAAAGTGGAATGCGTGAACTTAACCACTATGCCACTGGGCCAACCCCCTTAACTGAATTTTTATAGTACCATTGTGTCATTTTTTTTTTATTATAGTAAAATATACATAACAAAATCTTACCGTTTTAACCATTTGTAAGTGTACAATTCAGTGGCATTAACTATATGCACAATGTTATGTGACTGTCATCACTATCCATTTCCAGAACTTTCCCATTAACCCTAATAGAAACTTGATACCTATTAAGCAGTACTTTCCCGTGTCCCTCTCCCCGCAGGCCCTGGTAACCTCTGTTCTACTTTCTGTCTCTGTGAATCCGCCTGGGCTAAATATCTCGTATAAGTGAGATCATACAATGTTCATTCTTTTGTGTCTGGATCATTTTGCTTCTCATAATGTTTTGAAGGTTCATCCATATTGCAGCATGTATCAGAGTTTCATTTTATTTTTAAGGATGAATAATACTCCATTGCATGTATATACCACATTTTGTTTATCCAGTATCTGTTGATGGACATTTGGGTTGTTTCCACCTTTTGGCTGCTGTGAATAACACTGCCATGAAAATTGGTATGCAAGTATTATGATACCATTTTATCTTCTTTGGTGGTGTGTTGGCTATCACTGTTGTCTTGTTATTTTAGTTTGCCAGAAGGTTTATGGGGTCTATATTTCTTTAGCTTACTATAGTTCACTTCAAGTGGTCCTGTACTTCGTGTATAGTAGAAGAAACTTACAACAGTGTGCTTCCTTTTCTCCCCTGCCAGCCTTTATGATATTAGTTTCATGTGTTTTAATTTTATATATGTTATAAACCTCACAACACATTGTTATTACTGTTGTTGAACACGCAGTTATCTTTTAAGAGATATAAATCATAAGAAAAAAATGCCTTACCTATTTACCCATGTAAATAAATGTCTGGTGCTCTTCCTGAATTTGTGCAGATCTGTGTTTCTAGCTGGTGTCATTTTCCTTCTGCTGGAAGGGTTTCCAGTAACATGTGTTGTAGTGTGGATCCCTAGTGATGAATTCTTTCAGCTTTGTATGTCTGAAAAAGTCTTCGTTTGGTCTTTGTTTATGAAAGATATTTCCACTGAGTGTAGCATTCTAGATTGACGGCCTTTTTCTTTCGGCATTTAAAAAATATTGTTCTACTGTCTTCTGGATTGCATTATTTCTGAGGAGAAATCTAGTGTCATCCTTATCTTTGTTTTCCTGTACATAATGTGTCTTTTTTTTTCTCTTACTCCCTTTAAGATTTTTCTCTTTATCAGTTGTTTTGAGCAATTTGATTATGATGTGGTTTGGTGTAGTTGTCTTCATGGTTTTTAAATTTGAATCTTGTTGACCTTCTTGCATCTGTGGGGTTTATTGTTTTATCAAATTTGAAAAAATTTCAGCCATTATTTATTCTAATATTTTTTCACATACCCTTCTTTCTGGGACTCCAATTATATGTATATTAATCTTCTTGAAGTTGTTCCATAGCTCACTGATTCTATTTTCATTTTTTTTAATTCTTTTTTTTTTTTACCTCTGTGTTACATTTTGGATAGTTTCACTTGTTATGTCTTCAAATTCACTAATATTTTCTTCTGCAATGTCTAATCTACTCTTAACTTCATTCAGTGTATTTTTAAAAAAGCTTAGATACTATAGTTTTCATCTCTAAAAGTTTGATTCTTTTTTATATCTTCCATGTTTCTACTTAGCTCTTTCAATACTTGGAACACAGTAATGATAATTGCTTCAATGTCTTTGTCTGCTAATTCTACCGTCTGTGTCACTTGTGGGTTGGTGTCACTTGGTTAATTTTCTTATTATAGACTGTGCTTTCCTGGTGTTTTACTTCCTGCTTCTTTGGTTGGCTGGATGGTAGAGTGTAAATTTTACCCTGTTGGTACTGTGTATCTTTGTACTCCTATAGGTATTCTTGAGCTTCATTCTGGAATACAGTTAAATTACTTGAAAATAATTTGATTCTTTTGGGTCTTGTTTTTAAGATTTGCTTGGTGGGATGAGTATATTGTTTAGTCTAGGTATAATTATTCCTCACAACTGACGTAAGACTACCCAATGAGTAATCTTCCCCAAACTCCATGAATTGTGAGGTTTATTCAGTCTGCTTGGAAACAAAGGCTAGTCTTGGTCTTGTGTGAGTGCTGAACACTCTTCTCCTTAATCCTCTAGTGATTCTTTCCTGGCCAGGAGCGATTTCCTCACATGCCTGCACTGATCAGTACTCTGCTAAATTCTCTGGGGAGCCCCTCTGCAAATCTCTGGGGCTCTCTCTTTGTGCAGCTATCTCCTCTCTGGCATGCTGCCTGGCAGGGTCTACCTGCCTTGGGTCTCCTTGGACTCTCAGATCTATCTCCTCAACTCAGGTCGTTCATTGGGCTGTGCCTGAGTATTCCCTCTTTTGTGCTCTAGCTTGGAAATTCTCTCAAAGTAAAAAGTCAGAGCGGTGGTAGGGCTCACATTGTTTGTTTCCCATCTCTCAGGGATCTTTATACTTCATTGCCTGATGCTCAATGTCCTGAAAACTGTTGTTTAATATATTTATATATTTTCTCTGTTTTTTTTTTTTCCGGTTGTTTCAGCCAGGAGGGTAAGTTAGTTCCCTGATATTCCATCTTTGCTGGAAGCAGAAGTTCCAAATTAGTGTCTTTAAAATAATGTATGTCAACGGGAGAAGAAGAGGAAGTGCTGGTGGTACTAGAATGATGGAAACGCTTATTGCTCGAATGCTGTTAATTATGGCTGTAGAATGGGGTTTTTGCCTGTGGTAATCAGCTTGATAAAATGAAAAGAATATGGGCTTTGCAGTTAGGGGTTTGAATTCCAGCTCTGTCACTTACCAGCTGCATGACTTTGAACAGGTTCCTTAGTCTTTCTGAGCCCTGGTTTCTTTACCTATCTATAGACGAGGACTACGGACATCTGGCTCATGGTGCGATGGTAGGGACAGAGGAGATGATATGTGCAAATTACCCGCTACCATGTTTGGCACAAGGTGGCCTGTAAACAAATGTTGATTCCTTTCTCTATTCACCTCTCTTATTTCCCATTCTCCCCGTTTCTTCTACAAAATAATCGTTCATGTTTTCTACTGTGGTTTAAAATACTCTGGAAGAAGAGCTAAAGGTTTTGTTATAAATTTCTTCAGAATATAGGACATAGAGATTTTGTTCTTTTCTTCCTTTATTTCTTCATACATCAAACACCCACTATCTAAAAAGCAGTGTGTTGCAAACCATGGAACAAAAATATGCATGACAGAGTCCTTGCCTCCAAGAGCCTGCAGACCGGCAAGTGAAATGGGCAAGAAACTGACAATGTGATCAGGTGGCGCTGCAGAAACACCATGTCTGTGTGCAAAAGAGAAAGCTGGCGGCTTGCTGGCTGGCAGATAAAAGCACCACGTCTGTATCCAATCTGTCTTCAGCTTCTTTTGTTGTTTACTTCTTCAATATCTGATTTATTTCAAGGCTCGGGCTCTGATCCAGCTGACCCTGTCACTGCAGAAACCATTTGATTCTTCTACTTAGTGTGTTCAAAAGTCACTTTGTGGTAGACTGTATCCTTAATGAGCTGACAAAGCTGAGGCCAGAGTTCCCGAGCCACGGCACCTCATCTGGGGGACTCGTTGCCTCTGGACAAGAAGTGATTACCTAAGGCACTGACTTTAGGAAAAGATGAAAGGCATCTCTTTATAAGCTTTCCTTGATCTTGACACTGAAGGCCTAGATGGCATTCTCATCAAGCTTTTAGAAGCTCATCACCAACCAATCAATAGGAATTTGGCAGAGAGGAAGAAAGAAGGACAAGGTTCTTCTCCTTCAGGCAGGGAATTAAAACTAGCAGAGTTAAAGAAGGGCATTCTCACACTGGAAAGAGCATCGGACTGGGAGTAAGGAGAGCCAACTTTTAGTGCAGTCTTTTTACGTAAAATGGCATTAGACAACTACTTTGGAGTTTTAAAATTCTAGGCTCTAACTGTAGAAGCAATTAATACTGTAGTGTAGTGTATTCATATCAGTAAGAAAGCCCAATAAAGATTTACTATCATTTTTATAATGTAAGAAAGGTTTTATTATTTTTTTTACCGTGTGGCATTAAATTTGTCTATTTGAGATAAAGGAAAGTGCAATTTTCCTTCTAACTAAAGGAAATTAAGTAGATAAGTGTTTCATTCTTTTAATGCTACTTGAATGGAAATAGAGGGAAAGATGCTTACGAACCAGAGAAGAAGTTGCATCTTTTGGTGAGACAGATTGACTTTCTCTAGCCCTACCTGAGTGTGGGTGACTCATGTTGTGGGTGTGTCTCTCATGGTCTCACATCCTGTCAGGAAATTACCCCACTAGCTGGAAACCCAGGATTCAGTGAACTCTTCTGGGGTGGATGCAAATGGCAATTTGACCATGCTCATCTCTAAACTATAATTTTGGATATAAGCTCCTTGAGGCAGGAAGTGGTCCTTATATATTCCTGTTGAATGAGTGCTGGGTACCCAACCCTACCTCAGTTTTCAAGAGGCAGCTTAGAAGAGCATCTTGGCACATAGGCTTTGAAGTTGGATTCCTGCTCCGCCATAACCAGGTGTGTAAGTTAATTAACCTCTCAGTGCTTCAGTTTTCTCATCTGTTAAATGGGAATCACAGTTACCTCATTATGTTGAAGTAAGGATTATATGAGGTAATACAAGTCAATGCCCAACACAGGACTGAGGAGACACTTATCAAGCCCAAGCAATGTAGGTGGAGCTAGGGCAGAGTGGATGATGATAACAATAAATAACTTAATAGTGTAGGAAAAACTGGAGTTGTTCTAATTTCACAGATGAGGAAACTGAGGTTCAATGAGCTTAAGCACCTTGTCTCAGGCCGCACAGCTAGGAAGAGGTGGACCCCGTGCTAGATCTTATGGTTTTAGAGGTCCTACATCAGTCCAGTGCTGTTCTCCACAATGGGCTGCTTAAAGTGGATAGAGGTCACGACTTGTCCAGCTGGCCAAACCTGACCCTGGAATATGGGTACAATGTCACTGCCACCTTCTTCCCAGATGTTCCAGGCCAAACGGCATGTACCGTATTTAAACAAAGGACTGCCTACACCTTTTCTTTGATGATAAAATGGAGCATTGATGTTTCCAGAGTTGTCTATATCATCCAAGGCTCAGATACCATCAAGAACTTCCATTTTTATGCTGCAAATGACATTCAGTTTCTAAACAGGGGAGACCTCTTACAGAGACCATTGACAGTAGCCACTATCTGCTCTTAGATAACAGCTTAGAGAAGTGACAGATACTGTCCTTTTAATCCTCATTGGAAAAATCCATAAAGCTATTCTCTATGACTAAAAAAATGATAGTTAACTTCCATTGAACCAAACATATTAGGTGATTTATATACTTATCTAATTTATCACTACAACATCCCAGAGAGAGAGAGTTTATTATCTCTGTTTTATGGTTTTTCCCAAGGTTATATACTTTGTAAGGGAGGTAGGATTTGAACCCATGAATTCTTCAAAGAAGCTTCTTTCAAGCTCCTTCTCTTTGAGTATACAACACTGCCTTGCTCTTACAAACAAATCAACAAACTAACAAACAGATATTTCATTCCATTTAATTCATCAAAATTCAGCTCCAAAATTCCTTACTGAGATGTTACTCTATGTCCAGCTCTGTGCTACAGTTCTAAACACCTTAAAATCTTGTTGTGAAATCACAATATCTTTATGTTTTAGATTGCTCCATTTTAGGGAAAGTTATAATTTACATTGTTCAAAGCTACTGCCTGGCATATCTATTAGACTTCATAATTATTTTGTGGAGGTGGGAGATGGAAAGATTAAAAAAACCAATTCATGCCAAAGAAAGACCTCCATGGATAAGATCGTTAGCTCTGTAAAAATGGTATGAAAAAGAACATGAGATGTCATGTATTTTATTAGGATAACACACTTAAGATGTAATATCAAGTTTTGAGCCAAAACCAGATAGCATAACTTTTAGACATTCTTTCATCATTGTGAAGTAATTTAGAGCCGAAGCAGGGGTGGCTAATACAGCCTGCAGGCCAGATTAAGCCCACAAGCATATTTCATCCATACTTGGCTCCCACTGCGAACAAGCAACAACGTTCAGCTTGGGTGGAAGCTGCCTCACCAACTCTATTGGTGCTCAGAGCCCTGCCAGTGCCAACTAGCTGCAGAGAGATGGGACAGGCCAGATTCACGGGCCCTTCTGCCTGGTATCCCACAGGACTCTACAATTCAGTCCTGCCTGCCACAGACCCTGCATTGGCTAAGCTCACCCATGGAGAGAGGCATGCATGAGTGGCAGGGAGAGCAGCAGAGCAGGGAGAGCAGCAGGGCAGCCATAGAGAATGCCCCCTTTTGCTTTTGCAAGCCTTTAATCCCTCTAGAATGACCTTAGTGTGTTTGTGAGTCCCCAGGGAGGGTTCATGTGTGCCTGGCACCAGTTTATGCCCGCTGGCTGCTGCCCCTGTCAGCAATCTGCTGCCGGTCATTCACCAGGAACCACTGTGCTCCATTGGAGCTGAATCAGGAGCCCTCCAAGGGCCACAACTGCACCTTGCTCTACTGCATAATGGGAAAAAATGTCATTCTGCCATTTGAGTTACGCTTCATTTTTGTTTGCTGACTCTTTTTGCCCTTGTGCCTCGGACATGAAACCTTGGGGAGCCCTGAGACAAAGCAGAGCAACGATATGACACTAGACTCAGCAACACTGCTCTCCTTTGATGGCCACAGCTTTGAGCCTGGCTTCCTGCTCTATTAGGATGAGCTCTTTCTTAAGGCACTCTGAGTCCCTCAGGCAAACAGGCTGGGAGGGCCAAGCTACCTGCTTGCCAGACATATCCATGGTGTTCGAATCCCAGTAGTGGGCACAATCTAGGTCACAAGGGGACTCTAATACACACGTGTTCAGGCTGTTATAACAGAATTCCATGGACTGCGTGGCTTATAAACAAGAGACATTTATTTCTCACAGTTCTGGAGGCTGGAAGTCCAACATCAAGTTGCTGGCAGATTTCGCGTCTGGTGAGGGCCCACTTCCTGGTTCATAGATGGCCATCTTTTCACTGTGTCTTCTCAGGGCAGAAGGGGAGAGAGAGTTCTCTGGGGTCCCTTTTATAAGAGCAGTAATCTCATTCTTGAAGGCTTTGCTCTCATGACCTAATCACCTCCGAAAGACCCCACCTTGTAATACCATCACATTGGGAATCAGGATTTCAACATGTGAACTTTGAGGGGACACAAACATTCAATCTATAGCAACAAGTTTATTAATGAAACTATCAAAGCACCTATTGTTATCCTTGAGTCAACATAATGTAAATAATTAGAATTCTAAGACTTTGCCCATAATCAGGGAAAATTATCTTAGAGAAATCTCAAGATTTTGCAGATATGACAAAATATAGGGCCAAAAAATGCAAAAGAAGAGAAAAAGTGGCATGGATAATGTGGGAAGAGTAGTGGGAAGGATGGAAAATATTAATGGAATTATATTTTTAACCCATTTTAGGCTTAACAAAGGAATTACATTTTCGCAAAAGAGTCATAACATGATGTACCTGTACTTTGTAAATAAAATGTAACTTTAAATTTAGTTTTAGAAAAATCAATGTGGACAATAGAAAACTTGGACATGTTAAACTATGAAAGAAAACCAATTGTAATATTGAATGGAGAAGACCATGGACCTAATTGTATCAGTCTTTTTTAACTTTCATTTTCAAGGTTATCACCCTTCGGTGAAGATAAACACTACTAAAAGCTTGTCAGCTCTTTTTGAGACAGGAAAAAGGATTCATTTCTCTGCCTGTCTCCAGGAGATAGATGTGGACACTGGTGTCCTTCTACAAAGCAGTCGATGAGTCTAAACAAGATGAAGTGGCAGTATGTTGATGGAGTACATTCAGAGGCGACAAGCAGTCTTGCAGACAGTGATGTTTTCTTCGCTATTCTGCAAACAAGACTTTAGAGAGCTCTCACAATAGGAAAAGGGAAAAAAAAGTGCCACACCAAGGTTAGCAGTGAGGGATGCATTGTGTCTTGAAGAGGGCCAGCCAGTAGAGGAGGACAAAGAGTTTTCTTTTGCCTGAAGGGTAAAAAGCACTTTCTTAAAAAAAAGAAAGAAAGGAGAGGAATATCTTAAACATTCATTTAGAGCATTCAGAGAATGAGATATGCTTAAGACTATTTTTTAGGTTAGAATCAGAATTCTCTTAAGAGAAATGTTACAATTCCTTTGGTAAAGAGTGAACTGGGTAGCTCTTTGAACATTAGAGATGGTTAGAGCTGTGAAGGTTTTAAAATATTATCCAGTCCAATTTCCTCTTAAGAGTAGGAAGCTGAGGCCCAGCGAGAGTTAATTAACTTACTCGGAATAACAGGGCAGGGCCAAGACTAGCATTTTCACTCTCAGTCTTGGAAGTTTTATTCTATGCTATACTGGATATACATTACGGCATGCAAAATTAGAGGACTTGTGTGTGTGTGTGTCTAAGAGAGAGAGGGAGAGAGAGGGAGAGAGAGAGAAACAGCTACCATGTAGCGGCTGCCATTTTTTTCTTCTGTTAAGGCTCCCCCTGCTGGATAATACTTAGGTGGGGCATCGTCTCCTGAAAAACACAGGCCGCCATTTCCTCTGCGCACTAAGTGGGCCTCCTCAAGGTGCCAATGGCGTTCTGTGGAGAAGGGTACCTCTATCCTTCTCCTCTTTTGTGTGTTAAACTCTGAATGCTCAAAGGACAAGTTTTTGCATTTTTTAATTTTTAATGAAAGTTTTTGGCATAAGCTGGCACGGGCATAAAGCTGATTTAAATTCCTTTGACTCTTCTATTACTGTTTTTTCCAGCCTCTGGCACCCGAACGTTGGACAATTGGCAGGAATTAGAGTGACATGTGGAACTGGTTGTTGCTGTTGCTTGAGTAGCTTTGATTAATTCCAGTGGGTGAGAAAGAAAGCAAAGGGCTATAGCTGTGCATCTTTTTTCTCTTGAGGAAACTTGGGCCTCTAAGGGAGTCAAGATTGTTGGCAAGAAACCTTCTTCGATCAGCCAGCAATTGATACAGGAGTGGGTTAGGGAAACACTGCTTGCTGTTCTCTTCTCTTCTTGGCTCCACCATTTACTTGCCACGTGACCCTGGACAAGCCACTTCATCCTTCAAAAACTTAATTTCCTCATTTGTAATATGAAGGTAATGAGTACCTACCTGAAAGGTCTGTTTTAAATAAAAAAGGAGATAATGCATTAAATCAACAGACAGTATACTGACTCAATCAATGTCCTTTTGAGTATTCCTTACTGTTCTTTTCAGCAAGAGGCAATAGTTAGGGCAAAAAGATCGGGATAATATTTCATTTCCTTATATTTTTGGTTGTTGGCGAAGAGGCTTAGGAGTGTTTAGACTGCTGATGATCTAGATAATTTCGGAAATTTTAGAGGGCAGTCAGGACACAGGCAGTAAAGAAATCAGAACTGGCTTGGGGAAAAGAGACTTATAGTTACATGCTAATCCAAATTTCCCCAGACTTCACCAACTTACCAGGAAAAGTGAAATGAAGTTGACATTAGTGCTCAGTCTTGCCAGCTCAGAATGCCCACAGATGTACCCAGCACTTTGATCCTTTGAAAAATCCCTTTCCCATATGACTTTTGGAAGACCTCAGGGGTGTGTCACATGACTCAAGCAAATCTGCTTTCCAGGTGAGCTGCTGGACATTGCCATGTCTGTTGGAGTCTTGTTTATTCCTGGAGGGCCTCCTGGCATCAAAGGTGTTCACTGTAGCTTCCTCTGTAGGTTTCCACCTTAGGGAGCCTCAAAAGTAGCGCAGGTTGAGGATCTGTGCTGAGCAGCAGAGGTAATAATGTCCTCTGCATTTCTCCCATCCTTCTTCCCCTGGAAGAAAAACTCTTCTTCATAGTCTCTATTACTCCTGCAAAGCAAGTTATTTAGTGTTTAGAGGTCTTGAAGGAAGAATAGCCTGAGCAAATACTCTCTCCCTTTCCGGCACACACACAGAAGGAGACAGTCAAGCATCCTGGATGTTTTTCATTTGCTTAGAGCTCTAGGTCTTGAGAGGCAACCTGGTTACGTTTACTTAAGCCCAGGGCGCATGTACTCAGAGTCAAGTAAATAGTCACGTTATTTATGATTCTTGCATGACTCAATTCTATTTAAACTGCAGCATCAATATACTGATATTCTGCCTTGGAAATAATTAAGTTTGCTGGTGGTAAAGTAAATCTGGATCTGTGCTATTTCAATATCCACAAAAGCTCTTACTCTTGCTCAGATGTTTCCAATGTTAGTTATTTAAGAAGGCATCCCAGAAAACAATTAAGGTATGAGATATGTTGATAGTGTTAAAAAATCCATTCCAAGATGAATGAAATTGCAAGACTGATTGTAGCAGCTTTTATCTGATTGGTGTGGACATACAGAATGGATGTGGACATACATGACCTTTGTTATTATGTCACTCCCTTGGAAGAACCTATACAGCTAGCTCAAGGGGTACATAGTGAATTACCAGAGAGTATCATGTGAGAGAATGTGACATCTGTGCACACGATCTTAAACCTAACGTGGTCAAACTGTGCCTTGAACAAACAATGATGCCACCTTGCCTTCCCTTTATGAATAATGTGTGGATATATTTGCTAGAACCTTCTAAAACTAATTTCTATGTTTAACCTTTATAGTCTGCTGGGGTTAATGACTTCTTTTTACTGGTTTCTCCTTTGTTTTTATTGGTTCTAAAACTAGGGCCTTAGAATCTTAGCTAAAAAATTCAATGTTCTCATTTTACAGAAGAAGAAACTGAAGCCTAATACAGTCATAAGATATAAGATATATATATGATATAAGATTAATATAAAGAAATTAGTTTTATTTCTACTTACTAAGCAATAATCAAGAGATGGATAAAAAACAATTCCACTCACAAGACCGTAAAAAAAATAAGATACTGGGGCCGGCCCTGTGGCTGAGTGGTGACATTCACATGCTCCACTTCATCGGCCCAGGGTTTTGCTGGTTCAGATCCTGGGCGTGAACATGGCACTGCTCATCAGGCCATGTTGAGGTGGCATCCCACATGCCACAACTAGAAGGACCCAAAACTAAAATATACAACTATGTACTGGGGGGATTTGGGGTGAAAAAGCAATTAAAAAAAAAACAATGGAGGGTGAAGGAAACTAAAAAAAAAAAAGATACTTAGGACTAAATTTAACAAAAGAAGTATAAGACTTTAACACTGAAAGTACACAACATTGTTGAGAGAAATTAAAGAGACCTAACTAAATAGAGAGTTACGTTTGTGGATTGGAAGCCTCACTATCGTTAGGATGACAGTTTTTCACAACTTGATCTATAGATACAACACAATCCCCATCATAATCCAAACAATTTTTTTTTGGTGAAAATGGACAGACTCTTCCTAAAATTTGTTTGGAAATGCACAGGATGTAGAATAGCTAAAACACTTTTGAAAGAGAAGAACAAGTCTGCAAAATTTACATTAACCAATTTACAAACTAACTGGAAAGCTAAAGTAATCAAGACGTAGGATAAACATTGACAATGGAACAGAATGGGGTCCAGAAATAAACTTGTTTACAATCAATTGATTTTCAACAAAGGTGCCAAGGTAATTCAATGGAGAAAGCATCATTATTTTAACAAATGATGCTAGAACAACTGGATATCTATATGAAACAAAACGAACTTAGATCTTCACCTCTCACCATTAAAAAAAATGAATCCTGAAAGGATCCTAGACCTAAATGTGAAAACTGAAACTCTAAACTTCTAGAAAATGCATAGGAGCATCTTCATAAACTTGGATTAGTCAAAGATTTCCCACA
Organism: Equus quagga; assembly: GCF_021613505.1. Lineage (NCBI taxonomy): Eukaryota > Metazoa > Chordata > Mammalia > Perissodactyla > Equidae > Equus > Equus quagga. Next base: position 131,546,659 of record NC_060270.1, on the reverse strand, counting down.
TGTGATACCAAAAGCACTATTAATAAAGAAAAAAAGAGACAAAGTGGACTTCAACAAAATTAAGGTCTTTTACTCTTCAAAAGACTTCATTACAAAAATGAAAAGACAAGCCATAGACTGAGAGAAAATATTTGCAAATAACATACATGATAAAGAACTTGCATCCAGAATATATAAAGAACTCCTATAACAAGAATAAAAAAAAGACCTAATTCAAAAATTGGCAAAAGATTTGAGTAGACACTTTGCCAAAGAAAGTGTACAAGTGGCATATATAGTCATTGGGAAATTCAAAATTTAAACACGAGTTAGCATTACACACCAACTAGAATGACCATAATCAAAAAGACATAACACTGAGTGTTGTCAAGGATGTGAGGACCTTGAACTTTCATGCAGTGCTGGTGGGAAATAAAATTGTATAGCCACTTTGGAAAGTACTTTGGCAGTTTCTTAACAAGTTAAAAATATACTTTCCTAGGACCTACCCAAAAGAAAGAAAAAACGTTTGTCCACAAAGTCTTGTCTGTAAATGTTCAGAGCTGTGTTATTCATAATAGCCAAACAAAAAAGGAAAAAAAACCAAATCTCCATTAGCTGTTGAATGGATAAACAAAATCTTATGTTTCCATTTTGCTGAATACCAACTCAGCAATAAAAAGGAATGGACCAGTGACAGATGCAAAGGCATGGATGATCCTCAAACACATTAGGAAAGTGAAAGAAGCCAGGTACAAGAACTACATATTACAAGATTCCATTTATATGAAATTTCTAGAAAAGGCAAAACTATTAGTTAAAAAAAGCACATCAGTAGTTGTGTAAGGATTGGGATTGAAGTCAGGATTGACTGCAGATGGGCAGAGGGGAACTTTTTGGCATGGGGCAAGTTTTGTAAAACTGGACTCTGGTGATGGCTGCACAAATGTATACATTTATTAAAATTCATTGAACAGTAAACATAAAATCGATGAATATTATAGTATATAAATTATATCTTAACAAAGCTATTAAAACATATTTGAGCAGGGGACACAATGGTTACTGGTTGATTTTTGGCTTCCCAGTATCCATTGCACCATATCTTGGTACCAGTTCTGTCATCTTTTCCCTGTGGTGTACAGTCTCTGTGGAACTAGTAAGTTATTCTCTGTACCCCAAGTCAAGGGATGGGCAGTGAGTACACTCTGTTGAAAGACAGAAAATTCTACTACAAACTGTCATAAGAAATAAAAAAAATGTAAGTTCTTGGCAGTATTTCAAGCCTACATATAACTAGATTCAACTTCACTGGAGGGAACAAGGCGAGTCTCGCTGGCTATGATTGGTCACTGGGGTCCTGTGGTTTTCCTTGAACCAATCACTGTTTTCAGGGAAATGTGGTGCAAATGGGTTGGTCAGGAGTAAGTCATGCCACTTTTGGCAACTTTACCAGAAACTGACCAACTTTGAGTTTTCTTTCTATGGGAGAGATGTCGAGTTCTTAGTCAGTTTTACCTGCAATAGTTAAGAAACGTTGGAGGGGGACATCTGGATCTATAATGCAAAAGAAGGAGGTATGAGCTTATTGGGAAGCCAAAGGGCTGGACCAAAGTGGACATTCCTTGTTTTTTAGCTGCCTAACATCCATTTCAACTTTTGGTACTGCCAAATTTCTTTTTTTAGGAATAGCTTCTTTCCATTTTGAAAGACGGGAGCCAGGTTATATGATTCTAGTTAAACTAATCAGACACTTTGTTCAATAGATGTGAAACCTGAGTAGACTACAGAAAACGCTGGCCTGGTGCCACCTTCAAGAGAAGGTGGCCCAGTACCTCCTGAAGCTCCCTTGGATCTGACTGTTCAGCGTCCCCATCAATTATGTGAACTATTGCAAATATTTCTAATAAATTCTCTTTTTGCATAAGCAAGTCAGATTTACTGAGCTCACAGCAGACATTATGACAATAAACTAGCAATTCTCTTGATAGGAATATAAACAAAATAGATAATTGAGGAATGTTGTATGTTAGAAGATCTGCTTTAGTATTCTGTTATCTACCACATCCGTGAGAGATTTGTGAGAGATCTGTGAGATTCATGAGCATATATGAGAATGTGTGCCTTTGTGAGAATGTGTATTTATCACAGGTCAGGAGTGTGAATTTGAAGATAGAAAAGTGTGACAGTGCAAATATCAGCATGTAGTGTGAGCCCTTTGTATACTCTCTACATTGTGAGCCTAGAAATATGTCTTAGAAGGTGTAGTTTGAAAGAATATGACTTACAGAGTTATAGAAACAGAATAAAATAAATCCCTTCTTTAAAGAAAGAAAGTTAGATATGTTAGTCTTGCTTAAAACAGGGAATCAGCTATAAAAAAGAGGAATTGTGAGGCCAATGAGACCTAAAAGTAGTCTTTGTTGATTCAAGCACTGTGTTGTTAATTACTTCTCTTTGATGCTAAAGAAAACTATGCAAACAGGATCTGTAAGCCCATGGACCTAAACAAAAAACTTGCCTTCTAACAGTTCAAGTTGAGACAACCTTTCAAGTAAGACTAAAACTTGGTTCTGCTCAACAGTAATTGGCAGATTCGCGGGATGTGTTTCCATTCCTTGTCAAAAAACAGAATCTGTTGCTCTTGTACTGTTTTATTAGCTGACTAGAATGTCAACCTTTGTGTTGTCAAAGTCATGAAACGTGTTTGGATAATTATGAGAGGACAGAAAGCATGACTGGCGTAGAAGAGGAGTGATGGTTCAGAAATTGTACTTAACTTTCTTCAGGTGTAACCAAAACTTAAAATTAATTTAAGCTAAGTTTTTGGTTTTACCATCTACACAAATTTGGAATAGATTGTTTTAAAGAAAGGTGATACTTTTATTTCACTGTCTCCCTTTTGCTCAAGATGAAAAACAGAATAAAAGTGCTTCTGACCATTTCTAAATCTAACAATAATTTGGAACCTTGTTTATACTTCTGCAAGATGTAATCCCTGTCCCTCTGTGGCATGGGGTGCAGCTATTTGCTAATTTTCTTCCTACCAGATGAGAGGAAGTTGAAGGTGGGACCCTGGAGCAAATACGTTAATAATAAAATCATTCATACATTTTCATAGAATACTAGAATACTTAATACATTATAAAGTCATTTCTATTCTGTCATCACTGCTGGGATTTCGTGAACAATAGATTTGCAATCGGAACTACAAGTACTAGAAGAATTCTGGAGTTGGAATATTAATTTTATTTTAAACCACAGTCATTAGTTGCCTACCTATTGTTTGAAAATGTCTGGCATATGATTATTTAATGATGTTTAAAAACATATGTGGACAATGTAATTAGGGTTGTATAAGTGTCAGTATCAATAATTTTTAACTATTCTCTTTTCTAGGCTAGCATACTCCAATTATAAATGAAAAGAAGCTGAAATACTTGGGTTCTCTCATTACAATGGAGAGGTGAATAATAATCCTCATAGGTGTTTCATGAAAAGATGGTACTCCTACTTGAGCCCTGCCATCAATCTTAAGCCAAGAGATACACCTCTGTGAAGTGTCAGATCACTGGCTCCACGTCAAATTCTATGGAATATTCCCCATGTAATCAGCTGTCGTCCTCAGTAACAAGTAGGAGACAATGGCCTACTTTCACTTTATTCCTGCTTGAGAGCTCCGGCTCGAGAGTCTGGCTAAGATTCAAGGACAAAAGAGGGAGTCTGGCTTACAGAATACAGAGAGAGGAGATTCCTGCTTGTTTCCTCCCCTCACCGCGTCCTCCAGCACGTTGTTGTTCCTCCCCTGTGCCAATGAAGTTCGGTAGGAGGATGTGTCACCTGCGTGTCCTATCTTACTTCATTCAACCTTATTATCATCCCAGCACCATTAATCAGGTCATTCAGAGGTTTCATCTCCTCAGAGGGAGGAGTGAGTCTACGCAGGCAGCTCTTCTCTTGAGAATGCTAATTAACCCATTATTTTGAACCATCTTTCTATGTGGTTATTGGGTGTGACCATAGATGCTGATCAGTTCTTTCTGTACTTGGTGTATTCCCACCTATTTTTTTTTTTGCAGGGGAAGGTTCACCCTAAGCCAGCATCTGTTGCCAATCTTCCTCCTTTTTGTTCTTTCCCCCCCTCCCCAAAGCCTGGTACATAGTTGTGTATACTTGTAAGTCCTTCTAGTTCTATGTGAGCTGCTGCCACACCATGGCTACTGACAGACAAGTGGTGTAGTTCCATGTCCAGGAAGTGAACCTGGGCCACCAAAGCAGAGCACATTGAACTTTAACTGCTAGGCCATCAGGGCTGCCTCCTACCCATTTTTTTTTTTTTAAGGGAGGGTTACTCTCAATTCCCTACATCTATTATTTCCTCTTAAACAGGTAAATACATAATGATAATTTTTGGTTAGACGTGCTTAACACATGAAACAGGACATCCCCATATAGCTAAAGAGAAATAAAACCCATATTTTATAACTAGATACATACCCATATATGGTAACCATGATCACCATTATGATTTTTTCTTTTGTAAAGAGAACAAATATCCTATGAAGTGATCTTCTCTGAGGATGGAAAATACATACGTAAATAAGAAGAGGGGTACGCAGTGTCGTTTGATGGTTTTCATGTGGTGGCTCCTAGATTCACGCAACGAGCTGGATAACTTGGCAAGCCCTTGTTCACCTTTGTATGATCTAGAAAAGACGTTGTCACTTTCTGATTTTAAACAGGAAAGAAAGCAAAACTCCAGCACTGCTTCAAAGAAGGTTTTAGTCTAATTTTATCAGACTCAGTTACTTTAACCTTTTTTGGTAGCCTGAGGTTTCACAAAGGGAAACATTAAGTGGATAATTTTCTATATGTTATTAAAAGACATTGGAGAAGTTGACAGCATAAAATAGGTCAGGAGATAACAGGAGGACAAAAAGTAAACGGGAAAACACTGTAGGGAAAAGCAAGAGGTGGGCAGGAACGTACCTGCTCTTTTCAGTGTATGCATAGATTCAAAGATGATTACATTTCTCTAATAGGGGCTTCAGAGGTTCTTCTGAGTGCGTTACACGGCCGTTCATTCTGATGAGCAGAAAAGGACAAAGCATAAAAATTGCTGTTATTCATCATCTGGGAGAGAAGTCCATATTTTCAATTTGTTCATTTCTCGATGGACCATTCTGTATCTGATTTAATATAACAGCTTGAGAATGTTAGTTATTGATATCCTCTTCCTCTTTTGGCACCCAACATTCTCTCCTCATAACTTCCTTGCTTTAATTCTTTTTAAACTTCTCGCCTTCCCTTATTTATGTGATCACTTCATTTTCGGAATAAAATAAGGTTTATCTGAAGCAGCATAACTTGGTGTTTAACTTCCGTGGGAGTCGGGCACTGAGTTTAACCTCTAGATACATTTGGAAGAAGCTTCTGGACGTCATTATAGAAGTGTCGGGAAGCCCTCATTGTTCCTATACCCCTTCCCACCCCAACTCATCTGATTCGATTGCTAATGTCTGAAATTTTATCCTCTGAATTTGATTCCTTTGATATTGAAGTGCAGACACTCCTGGGAAGAATGAGTCACTCACACTTTATTGTGAATGAGGCTCAGGGGCTGGGTTATGAAAAGGGAGATGGAATTAAAACCAAGAGAGCTCCGGCGACTGGTGCAGCTGTTCTTGCCACAGAAAGCCTGCCAAGTGCGTAGGCGGCTTTGCTCCTCGCTAGCTCTGCAAACTGGAGTCACTTGATCTCCTTAACCTCGGTGATCACAGATGAGATATGGAGTAATAATACTTCCTGCTTTACCTGATAGCATTATGTGGAGGCTCAAATGAGAGTAGATGGGTCACAAAAAATTTGCAAACTGTGAAGTGCCATGCAAAGTAAAGACATTAAAGGGCAGGACCCAAGGGGAAAAGAAATGTGGCCAAGGCATCATCTACCCACGTCACAACTCAGGTGGATCCTGGTGCTACTTTATAATCACACTCAGAATTCTGACGATTAAGATGACCAGGATTCATGTGTTGCCTTCTGGATATCATCGTGCTAAAGTAAGCCAGTTTTCTTTCCTCTTTGCTCTTCTTCTCCAGGCCAGTCCATGCTAGCTTGGCTTCTGTCCCTGAGTGGCAGCATAGGGAGTGGCAGAGGCAGGGGCTGTGTCCATCCTAGGGAAGGCTGGAGAGGACGGCTACTGGGGTACAATTCATCCTTCGCCTTAAAGATTTATCCTTGTCCAGAACCTGAGTCTTCAGTAGGAGAGAATTATTGAGGTTTGTGGGAAGCAGTAATTCTTTAGAAACAGGCTTCTTCAAAGTCAAACTAGGACTGGAACTGGTAAAGTAGTATAGCGAAATGGAGCAGTGTTACCTTTCAAAGAATTTCCTAACAGCTTCGATTGAAGAAGCCATCATTTACACACGACCGGGCTACAGATGTATTGGTTGTTCTTTTTCTTGTTCAAGAAGGCCATTAAGCACTAATAAATGAATAAATGCTGCTACCATACAGCCCAGAGCACCCAACAGAGCTGTGCCTGTGTAGTTGGTGGAGTAATGAACCTCAAGGAGTCCACATCTTGATTCCTGGAACCCGTGATGATGCTGTGTCACCTGGCAAAAGGGCCTTGGCTAATGTAATTAGGACAGGGAGATTATCCTGCCTTACCCATGTGGGCCCAGTCTAATCACACGAGCCCTTAAAAGCTGAGAACTTTCTTCAGCTGGAGGCAGAAGAGAGCTGCAGAAGGAGCAGTCAGGGAGATTACAAGCTTGAGAAGGATTTGACATGTCGTTTCCGGCTCTGAGATGCAAGGGCTCATGAAGGCACAGATATGGGTCTTTAAGAGCTGAGGGTGGCCCCTAGCTGACAGCCAACAAGGAAACAGGGACCTACAACCACAAGGAGCTGAATTCTGCCAGTCATCTGAATGGGCCGGGAAATGAAGTCTTCCCAGAGCCTCTGGATAGGAGTCCAGCTGGCTGACACTTTGACTTTGGCTTTGTGAAATAGAGAGCAGAAAACCCAGCTGAGCCAACCTTGTATTCTGGCCTATAGAAACTGAGAGATCAGACACGAAGTTTTCGGTAACTATTTCTGGTGGCAATAGGAAATGAATACACCATGTGAGAGGCAGCTGGGCAGCAAATCAATGTCAGCTGTTTCAAATAGCCACCCTTATGATTTTCCACGTGGCCTTCATATTTGAATCAGTATTTTTTCTGATTTCAGCATGTGAACATGTAGCACATGATTCTTTAAATCAGCAGGTGCCTCAGTTTCAGATGCTTTAGACTAGACACAACATCCTTTATCTTTTAGCCATTCCTCCTGAGGATCCTCATGGTGAATTTTGTACACAGCTCTTTCTCTATATATAGAACTTTTAAAAAATTGAGATATAACATACATTGAGTAAAATGTACTTAACATGCACTTACTAAAATGTACTGTTATTAAGTGTACAGGTTGATGAAGTTTTCATATGTAAGCACCTGAGCCCCGCTACCCGGGATCGAGATAGAGGATATTTCCATCACTTCATTTCCCTGCATCCCTGATGCCCTTTTCCAGTCAGTACTTGCCCCACCCAGAGTTATCCACTATTCTGACTTATATCACCATTGATTAGTTGTGCCTGTTGATATTCATGGAAATAGAATCATACAGTATACACTTTTATGTCTGGTTTCTTCCGCTCAGCATGTTTTTGAGATTCATTCCTTGTAGTGGTATCAATAGTTCATTCTTTGTTAGTAATGTAGAGTATTTTACTGTATGCATATGTTTATCCAGTCTCCCCTGATGGTTATTTGGGTCGTTTCCATTTTTGGGCTATTATAAATAAAGCTGCCGTGGGCCTTCTTATACACGTCTTTTGGCAGACACACGGACTCATTTCTCTGGGGTGCATAGCCATGAGCGGCATTTCTAGGTCATGGGGTAGATCAACCTATATATATATTTTTTGATTTTTTTATTAATGTTATGATAGATTACAACCTTGTGAGATTTCAGTTGTACATTATTGTTAGTCATGTTGTGGGTACACCTCTTCCCCCTTTGTGCCCTCCCCCCACCCCCCCTTTTCCCTGGTAACCGCCGATCAGTAGATCAACCTATATTTTAAGTCAGGTTATCCCAAACATATGCTTCAAAATTGGTGAATTATGTGTAGCCATTTTCATGTGATGTATTATGGATTGAAATAAATTTGTTTATACAAATAAGCCAAGAATCTACAGGTGTCATAAACAGGTATGTTGTCTGCATGTAAGTCAAGCTCTATTTTAATTTTAATTTAATTTTTAAAAATTATTTTGTTGAGGTCACCTTGGTTTATAACTGTGTAAATTTCAGGTGTAGATCATTATATTTCAGCTTCTGTATAGACTGCATCGTGCTCACCACCAGTAGTCTAATTTTTATCCATCACTACACATATGTGCCCCTTTACCCCTTTCGCCCTCCCCTGACTCCCCTCCCCTCTGGTAACCACTAACCTGTTCTCCTTATCCACGTGTTTGTTTATCAAGCTCTAGTTTTTGAAAAGGAGCACCCAGTCAGAAAAGCAATCTGTGATTTAAAACAAAGTAGATATGAGAAAATCTGACTTCTCAAAACTTAAAAAGTCATACTGAAAATGGTTCTACTTGTCCCCGTGTTATATTTTGCTTTGCGGCATTTTTGGCTCTACTCAACCTAGCAAAGACCTGTACTTCTCATCTCATGACCTTTCTTTCTCCCAGGACCTCGTGCTCAGGGTGAGGAAGTGCGGCGTGAGCATTCCTGACTTCACCACTGCAGTGACTTTCCCTTCCTCATATCTGAGGGCTGAGGAACCCAACCTGCTGTTTTGGAAAGAGGCTGGGCAGTTGAAAAAGAAAGATTGCTTTTACATCGGGCAGTGTGAATGGGCTTCTGAAAAGTCTCAGGGCACAATTCATGGGCAACCTGTAGGCAGCTGTTAATGAACACATTTTAGTCACAAGATTGCAGTTCACACGGTTCTCCAACCAGGTGATGTGAGGTTACCCCCTCACCTGGGCTCCTCCGGGCCTTGGATGGCTCCCAAGTACTGGCCATCCCATCATAGTATTTTTTGGACTTTCAGTGTTAGCTCTGCTTCTTTCCACGTGCCCCAACTTGTCTTTCCCCACTCTTCTCACATGTTCTACTTTCTTTATATTTCTTCTGTTATCATAGAAACTCTGGGTCTTATTTCCTCAAACCTTCTTTATTGATCCTTTGACAACATTCCAGAAGTCAAAAAATAAACATTTCTTGTCCTTCTCAAGGCAATGTGGATGTCTCTGCTAACTTGCAGGAAGTGTGTGTGTGGAGAGGAAGAAAAGCACAAACAATGTTATTTCAATTATGTCATGTATTAGTTAAGGTTTTCCAGGGAAAATGTATATGTATTTGTAATTAGGAATTGGCTCACACAATTATGGAGGCTGGCAAATCCGAAGTCTGCAGTGTGGGCTGGCAGGCTTGTGATTCCGGAGAGCTGATGGAGCAGTTTCGGTTCCAAGGCAGTCTGCTGGACTAGCAGCAAAATAGTCTTCTGCATTGCTCCTCTTGCTTGGGGAGGCTGATCTTTCTGTTCTACTTAGGCCTTCGACTAATTGGATGAGGCCCACCCACATTATGCAGGGCAATTTGATTTAATCACAGGTCACCGATTTAAATGTTAATGTCATCCAAACGCACCCTCCAAGTTGACACAGAAAATTAGCCATCACACGTCATTGCACTCATGATCTCCAGGAACACACTCTGGCTGACTTGCCCCGCTAGTGCAAGCTTTCTCATTTTGGGGGAAAGAATGCGTTGTGGGTTAAGATGATATGGATTTGAATGCCAGTGATCCTTAGTAGCTGTGTCATTTGCAAGGATCTTTAGCTTCCGTTATCACAGAGCAGCGCTTCTCAACTGGGGGCAATTTGTCCCTCCCTCTACCTCCCCAGAAGACATTTGATAATGCCTGAAAACATTTTTGATTGTTACAACCAGGGTGGAGGTAGGAGGAATTGCTACCTGCTTCTGGTGGGTAGAGGCCAGGAATGCTGCTAAACATCTCACAATGCACAGGACAGCATCCCAGCCACAAAGAATCACCTGGCCCCAAATGTCAGTAGTGATGAGGTTGTAAAGCCTTTCGCTGGAGGCAAGGTGACCAACCTAGGATACAGTAAAGATGGGAAGATGGAAAGGTTAGAAGGCAAGATAACCAGCAATATGATGCTCAAATTTCAAAAGCAAATGTATGAATACCTGATCTTGTATTTTTTACCAATTTCTAAATAGAATATTGGGCAGGCGATATTCTAAGTTTAAAAATGCATTACTGGAGGCTAAGCTATACCTGTGGGCAAAGAGAGCAGAGCTCAGGTTAGTAAGCACATAGGCAAACACATTAGGTATTTTACTGAATTTCTCCCTCATATCATTGGTCCTTAGGGCACCACTAAACTTTGAATCTCCGGGGTGACAATCATGAAGGTGATATCTCTGTAAGCAAGTGTCGTCAGTCAAATGAGGAGGGTGAACTGTGGCTAAGAAACCTAAGAGAATATTTTTGTAAGAAGATGTAAAAGGATGACTACAGTATGACTTACCAAATACCTTAAAGTGATAGATTACTATTTTGTTAGCTCACAATTTATTCTGGCAGTCTGTTTAACCATATGCACAGTCTCCTGAATATGATTTAAATGTTAAATCCTAATTATGAGACTCCAATTCAAAACAATTTTAAGCAAGCCTGTTGAGAATTAATGTGAATGCAAATCATGAAGTCACTCTCATTAGGGAAACGCACATTAATTTTAATTTTGGACAGGTATACGCTTCCTTGAACTAATATCAAATAGACCTACATTAAACATAAAATGGTCAAAACTTTAAAAAGATTATATTCTTCCAACTTGAGTTACCCAAGGATATGTAATAATTACTGCCTAATCTTTTTATAAACTATTTTGAGATAATTTTTAAAAACATAGATTATTAGGGGCCTTCTAAATTTTTAGGACTGATTTTGTTGGCTTAGTTGGCTGGTGTCTTGTTTCAACAGGCTTTCTTTGTACATATTGAATTATTGGAGCCAACTCACTTGGTCAGTGTGCTGCGAGGGTCACCACACATGCCCTTCTGTTTAAATTAATCAGCCTCTGAAAAAGAAGAAAGACAGTTCAATTCCACGGACTGAATCAAAGAGAAAAATGAACGCATCAAAGCAAGTGTGAAATTCTTTCCAGTTGGCATGCACAGCGAATATAGTTAATAATAACTTCTTGAATTCTCTGTCATGCAGATCAATATATCTCTTTATCCATTCTAGTCAATATTGTCACATTGTTGGATTATTCACTCATTATTCATCCACTTACCATTTATTGAAACCTTAAATTTGTGCTCAGTCACTGCACTCTGAATGGGGATAAAGAGACAACTAGGGACTTATTCTTGGTCTGGGGGAGAGATTGACATTACAAAGTACAGTGGTCCCCTGCCTTCTGTGAGATAGATATTCAGGGAGGAGAGCTGAAGGAGATGCACTGGGACAAGTAGTGTGGGGCAGGAAGACATGCCTATAATCCCCTGAGGACATTGGGATTTATTTTGAGAGATGAGGGTTGCTTAGTTAGGTGGTAATGGGAAGCAGTCTTAGCTGGATTTATTTGAAAGGTAGAGCCACAGAATTTGTGAGATGAAATCAGAAGAGAATAGTTAAGAATGACTTCAAAGATTTTGAAAAAAGCAACTAGAATGCAGTTGCTGTTTCCTGAGATTGAGAAGACTGAGGAAGCAGCAGCTTCGGGGAAGAAATGTTTTTGGTTTTGGACATGCTAAGTGCGACACGACAATTAGATATCCAAGTGGAGACTGGAATAGGTAGTGGGGATAAATAAGCTTGGAATTCAGGGATACAGTCTTCAGTGGGAGTTTACATTTGGGAATCTCAAGCATATAGATCATATTTACAGCCGTAAAACCGGGATAATTCCTAATGAGCAAATACAGACGGCAAAGAGAAGAGATGAACTCGTCAGCAGAGTGTAGAGGCTGGGAAGGTGAAGAGGAATCAGCAAAGACGACCGAAAAGGAGGGACCATTGGCAAAGGGAGAGTATCTCAAGAGGACTCCCAGTGCAGGCAGTGTCATAGAGGGAGCTACGGACTGTGTCAAAGGCTCCTGATAGGTTTGTAGCAAGAAGACTGAGAAGTAATCATGGAGCCTGGCAATGTGGATGCATTGTAACCTTGATAAGAGCAGCTGTGGTTGCAGGGTTGGGATAAAAGCCTGAGTAAATTAGGTTCAGGAAAGAAAAGAAGAAGAGGAAATGGAGAAAGCACACATAATCAACTGTCTGAAGACGTTTTCCTGAAAAAGGAGCAGAGCAATGGGGCAGTAGCTAGAAGGCTGGAAACAGCTGGAGGAGGATGTGGGGTTGAGCTTTTCCTTTTTGTAAAGAACGGAGACATTTCTGCATATTTGCGTGCTAGCAGGAATACTGCAGCAGAGAAAGAAAAAAATAATGACGCAGAGGCAGGGGGAGCGTTTTCTAGAGAGAAGTCTTTGAGACGATGGAATTCACTGCACAATGGAGAAAGTGGCCTTAAGGCCTTGACCAGGACCACAAATATTTCACCCGCTGGAACGTGAGGACAAGCAGAGGTGATGGGTGTGTGCGCAGAACGGCCGGCAGGTTAGGTGGTGGAAATGTGCTTTAGCATATGTAAGCACAAGCATACACAGAGGAATTCTTTTCTTCTGCTGTGGTTAATTGTAATTGTATATTTTTTCCTGAAAACCTAGAGCGTTCTCAGTGCTGGCTGCATTTTAGAATCCCATGGAGAGATTTTGAAAAAATATCAATTCCTAGAGCCCACCCCCAGAGTTAATTGGGCTGGATACTAACATTAAAAAGAAAATCTCTCCAAGTCATTGAGAACCACTGGGCTAGATAGTATAACATTTTATACCATGGTATAGTGAGTGCCTGGAAAATTAGGTAGTTTTTTGTGATGGTGGCATCAGCACTGTAAGAAACAGGACTCTAGTATTTCAGGAAGATAATTATGCCACTGCAGGTTGAGTTCTCAAGGAAGCAGATACCGAGAGGCAGGTTAGTGTGCAGGATGTTCGCTGTGGAAGGAAAGGAAAGGATGCAGGATTGACCTGAGGTTGGAAGTGCGGCTGCCAAGCAGATCCCCTGATAACCTCTGCAGACCCCTCGGAGAGACCTGGAACTGAAATTCTCTTCCAGCATTGTCCTGCACTGGACTGGAAGGACAGGCCTGCATGGATTGGTCATCAGATGTGGGTCTCCCTGGGAAGGGTATGATGTTAGGCAGGGTGACTCTCTGCATCTGAGGCTGACCCTGAAGGAGCTGACAGCTGAACACTGCCTGGGGACAGCACGTCCAGCAGTGGGGGCAAAAATCCCTCCCTTGGAGGGGACACTCGGAGGGAAGTATCACAGTGTCCACTATATATGTCAACGTCACAGGTTGACATACCTCGTTGTGGTCTATGAGACAGGCTGGCTGGAAAACCGGAGCTTCCTCCTTGAGTCCCAGAAGACGCCCCCAGAGTTAGTTTTTTTGAGAAACATGTTTAACAGTTTATGAATCGATGCTATTATTTTTCTCATATTTTTGTTGCACACATACGCAAACATGGTTCACATATCTGGTCAACATTCTTCTACAACTGCAGCCAAAGAAATGTTACTTTATACGCATCTCGTTCCTGGCTATGCTTAGCTCCTCTTCCTGTGGCGTGTTCTCTGATAACAAAGAAATGTTGAAATTGTGGGGACGTTTTAGATGATTTTTTCTTACTGTCAGTCAATTTACATTTTAAATGTGTAACAATTTAAAATGAAAAGATAACTAAGAAGATGGATCAGTGAACAAAAATAGGACATTTGAAATCAGTGACGATGTTCGTGGTAATGAGGAAAGTTTAGAACCAGCTGATATCAAGGAGGCACGTTTTGTCCCTGAGACCCATTGCACTGGCACCGGCAGCAAAGAGGATAAGAGCGCCACTCCCACCACAGCGAAAGATGCACAGAGAAACCAAATGAAAAGAGATATTAAGAAAGATATGCTTAGATGTTTATTTAAAATATGGAGCTTGTCTTTGAGCTTGCAGATGAGTCTAAAACGTGACGTCTCTTGCAGCCATTACCGTTGCAATGATATTTAAAAAGAAAAAACTTGTATGCATTTTGGAAAAAAATCACAAGAAATCTTGCAGCTAAAATAGAGACATCATAGCTAGGAGCAATGGAATGAAAAGCATAATCTCCAAGCAAATCAAGGCTTGCTTCCTGGTCCCTTTAAGATTAATCTAAGGCCCCTACCTCAGGGCTGGGAAGCTTTCAAAGGCTTCCTTGGAAAGCAGATCACTGGTAGAAAAAAGGAAGAGAGGAGAGAAAAGCCCTCAAAGGAAGGTATACTTTGAATTAACTGAACATTTACTTGAAAGCGACTGTTTTAAGCAAGAATACGTGAATTAGCTTTAATTGGGAAATTTAAATGCACCTTTCTCTCCCCCATCAGCGGGATGGGGTCTCATAAGATGGCTTAATTCAATTATAGAAATTAAGAACACTATCTTCTTTTACTCTTCTGTGTACAAATGTATTATTTATTTTATTGAAAAAGTGTAATTCTCAAAGTGAGTTTAAATATTGAGCATATTTTTTTATGTGATGAAAATTACGTTTATGATAAAATAAAGAACAGCAACCGCCGTCTTTATAGACTGAAAAAGTGATTTAACAAGTCTTTCCTTTGAAAGTGAAAGACGTTGTATCATTGACCGTATGACAGCAGAGACTGGACAGCAAGCGGGTACAGTTATGAAAATATCCACCGACAAGCACCTAAAATTGTCTTTTCCCCACCACCACTTTTGGCAACATTCTGGCAATGATTATTCTGACACAGCTCAGAAAATAATGAAAAAAACTGTTGCCGTTTGTAT
>NC_060270.1:131526409-131531658 GCF_021613505.1 Equus quagga | reverse complement strand
TCTGACACAGCTCAGAAAATAATGAAAAAAACTGTTGCCGTTTGTATCTGCATACTTATGTGAATCCCAGTTCTCAAAATATTGTGACACTCATCCCCAGAAGAGAAATGGATTGGGTGTCAAATCTGCTCTGAGCAGCAGCAGCAGCCACAGCCTTTCGTTCGTCTGGGTTTATTAACGTGGTAGAGTATTGACTCAAAAAATGAGGCAAAATGTTAGACTCCATAATGCTGTTTTACACAACACCTTTAGCTTTTTTTTTCTTTTTAACAATCATAGTCTCTAAGGAAGAAGGAAGATAAGAAAGTAATTTACTAAAAAAAATTGTAGTTTAGACTGAAAGTATTTTGCTATAATCACAGCATTTCAATTGGAAATGCCCTTCAGAGTCTTCCTGTCTAATCCTGCGTTTGATGGAATCCACTTTGATTGGCTGTTTGGTTCCCCTTTGAATTTCCCCAGGAGCTGCAAGCACGTGGTCTCCTGAGATGTGACATTTCACCTTGGTAGACTGTCCAGGTGGAATCTGTTCTGACATGACTGATACGGCCTTCTGGAAAGCTCAGGGCAAGGGGTGGTGAGTGCTGGTCACCTGTCAGGGAGGCAGCTGAGCCTGAGTCAGGACTCCTGCCTTCCCGTCCCAGCTCCATTTCTGAGAACACAGACAGTCTCTTTTCCTGTTTTCATCTTCACCTTTAAACAGAAAAAAAAATAGCATCCATAAAAGAGCTACAGGATAAAATTATATGGTTAATATGTTTTGAAAGATTTAAAGTGCTGTGCATGTACAAGTTTTTATTATTATTATTACTATTATTATTATTTTTGCTTGAGGAAAGTTCTCCCTGAGCTAACATCTGTGCCAGTTTTCCTTTACTTTGTACGTGGGTCACTGCCACAGCATGGCTGATGAGTGGTGTAGGTCCACACCCAGGATCCGAGCCCGTGAACCTGGGCCTCTGAAGCAGAGTGTGCCGAACTTTTAACCACAGTGCCACGGGGCCAGGCCCCAGAAGTTTTTCTTATTACAAAGTCCTGAGGAATTGTGGTGACACAATAAATTCCAAGAAAGCTAATATTATGGTGGGGAACCCTTAGAGCGCTTCAAATCACTGTTTTAGCAGGTCCAGCTTACAAAAGAAATGAGTGAAAGAATAAGACATAGACAGTTATAGAAGGCTTCAGAACGTGCACAATCAAGATGAATATATTCCTGGTCCAGGAGCTCAGAAAAAGGCATCATCTTAAATGTATTTCTTATTATTGGCTCAGGTAAGAACTTGAAAATTCAGGTCTATAACGTAGCACAAAAAGCCTTAAGACTTGGAGAACTAAAATGCTATAAAACAAAATCCTAGAGTTTTTAAATAGATGAATCCTTAGTCCCTATGTTGATTCTTAAAAATTAATTTTCTCTTTATTAATTTCAACAGAATTTTTGTGCCCTGGAAGTAGTACATATGCATGAGACACACACGATGGAGGCGGCTTTGTGGTTTCACAGATTTCTTACTTTTTATTTTTTTATTAAGATTTTATTATTTTTTTCCTTTTTCTCCCCAAAGCCCCCCAGTACATAGTTGTATATTCTTTGTTGTGGGTCCTTCTAGTTGTGGCATGTGGGACGCCGCCCAGGATTCGAACCGATGAAGCACTGGGCCGCCTGCAGTGGAGCACGCGAACTTAACCTCTCGGCCATGGGGCCAGCCCCCACAATTTGGATTTTAATGAAATAAAAAATGGCTGATGTGCTTGACTGTATCATCACATAAGAAAATTTGGAAACAAATGTCTACAAACACTGAACTTTGCTCTCTTTCTGTTGAGAGGGAAGGAAGAAAGCAGTGTTGGTTTTCACACTGAGACTAACGATATGACAAAAAGCTGTATACGAAATAAATGTATGTTAGAATTTGCCTCTGCAGTTTTCTTTGGTAATTGAATCTGTCCTTGTTTATGAAACAACTCTAGCATGTGCAGGATCACCTGGGTGCAGTGGGAGGTTAAAAAGTAGAATAAGAAGTGATGCCCTGCAGATGCTTAAAACCTCTCTCTTATAAAATGGGACTGGTCTTCCAAAGGGCAGGGCCTCAGGGAGACAACTGTCCCTGCCCCCATCTGACAGGCCACTCCCTCTCTACTAGCAGTTACTTTTCCCGGCCTCAGACCTCTTATCTACATAAACCAGGGACTTGATTAGGTGAGCTGTGAAATACCATTATGGCTTCATTTCTATTTAATAATTGTTTAACCCTTTAATAAGGCCATTTGTTTACATATTTTCTTGCATTTAATTTTCACAAAATTCTGTAAGAAATTATTTTTACACCATTTTACAGGCCTGACTCTGAGAGAGAGTAAGTAACATATTCAATGTCACAGATCTTGCAGGAGACAAAGCCAGGGTTTGATTCCGCACCCATGACACCATGGACCGTGTGCTTTCCACAGCGCCGAATCACTTCTGTGGCAGAACCTATCTCACCTGTTAGCTACCAGGTGACCACAGCTGGACATAGTAGCCCTCAAACGCTATTTTTGTGTCTTCCTGTCATAAAGAGCGAAAATAAGCTGAAATAATGGAAATTCTGTTTCAAATGGTTAGCAGTGATGATGTGACTCTCTCAGGTAGGTTTATCTAAAAACCAACCGACCATTCAACTTTGTGTGATATTCCACACGCTCACTAAAAACTGTTTCACTTTGAGATAATTGTACATGTGTGCAGAGAAATCCCACATATGCTTCACCCAGTTTCCCCCATAGAACCCGTGAACGACTGTAGTACAATACCACAAACAGGAAATTGACATGGATGCAATCCAGCAATTTTATTCATATTTCACCAGTTTTACATGCACTCATTTTGTGTGTTTGTGTGTGTGTATGTATTTTGTCCTCTGCAGTTTTATCACATGGGTACATTCATGTGACCGCAACCACAGTCAACATACAGAACAGCTCCATCAGAAGGATCCTTCCTGCTACAGCCACTCACCTACAATCCTTGGCCACCACTAATCTGTTCTCCGTCTCTATCATTTTGTCCTGTCAAGAATGTTATATAAATGGAATCATACAGTATGTAACTTTTTGAGATGGGCTTTTTTAAAATTCAGTATAATTTTCTTGAGATCCATCTCAGTTTAGTGTACTGATTCCTTTTCATTGTTGAGTAGTATTCCATATTATGATGTACCACAATTTGTTTAACCACTCACTTACGGAAAGACATTTGGGTTGATGCTAGCTTTTGTCTATTATGAATAAAGTTACTACGAATATTCATGTACTAGTTTTTGTGTGAACATAAATTTTCATTCCTCTGTGATAAATGCCAGAGAGTGCAATTGCTGGGTTACATGATAAGCACATATTTAGCTTTGTAAAAACACAGCCAGACACTTTTCCAAAGTGAGCGTACCATTTCCATCCCCGCCAGCAATGTCCGAGTGATCCACTTTCTCAGCATCCTCCCAGCATTGAGTGCCCTGCCTGCGGTAGGGCCTCTGCTCCAAAGGGGCTGGGGAGAGCAAGGCAGTCCTGACTGCCAGGCCGCACATGACTGAATTCAGCCTCAGCAACATGGATCTGAGGGGAAGGATGAGAAATGCTGGTGGCCTGCCCATCCCGGGGAGATGCCACACTCTTGGTTGTGAGCTGCACGGAGAGGACTTACTGTGTTCTTGGCTGCAGCAGCCTAGCATGGAACTTCTGCCATGCTGAGCGGGGATGGGGGCCGGGGGAGTGGGATGTAGTTCAATTGCCACAGACTCTTGCTGTTCTTACCAAATTCTATTTATTTTTAAAATTTTTTCTCCATCCCCCAGTCCAGTTCTTGCCGAATTTTAGATTTTCTTGAATAAATGTTTCTTCCAGAAACTTTTTTTTTTTGTAGTTTTACAAGTTATGATTGTTTCTCTGGGGAGTAGGTCTGCAGAGCCCCTCAAGCCACGATTGTGAAAGTGGAACCTCATACGACTGAGTTTGAGGTTTTTTATATATTCTGTATACAAGTCCCGTCAGATATGTGGTTTGCAAATACTTTCTCCCAGTCTGCTGCTTCTCTTTTCATATTCTCCACAGGGTGCTTTGCCAAGCAAATATTTTTAATTTTGATGGGGTCCAATTTATCGTTTTTCTTTTTCTTTTACGGATGATGCTTCTAGTGTCGAATCTAGCTCTTGGTCCTGAAGATTTTCTCCTATGTTTTTTCCCAAAAGTTTTATAGTTTTAAATTGAACTCTATGATCCTTTTGAGTTAATTTTTGTATAAGATGTAAGGTTTAGGGTGAGGTTATTTGTTTGTTTATTTTGCCTATGGACGTCTAATTTCTCCAGCGCCATTCGTGGAAAAGGATATCCTTCCTCTATTGAATTGCTTTTGCACATTTGACAGAAATCAGTCAGGCATGTTTGTGTGCGTCTATTTCTGAGTTCTCCACTCTGTTCCCTTGATCTATGTATCTATCCCTCCATTAACACCACTTTGTCTTTTAAAAAAAAAATTATTTTATTGAGGTCATAAGGGTTTATAACATTGTGTAATTTCAGGTATACATTATTATTCATCAGTTTCTGTGTAGATTGCATCGTGCTCACCACCAATAGTCTAGTTTTTATCTGTCACCATACATATATACCCTTTTACCCCTTTCACCCTCCCACCTCACCCCCTTCCCCTCTAGTAACCACTAATCTGTTCTCCTTACCCATGTGTTTATCTTCCATGTAGGAGTGAATTATATGGCATTTGTCTTTCTCTGTCTGGCATATTTCACTTAAGATAATACCCTCAAGTTTCATCCATGTTGTTGCAAATGGCATGATTTTGTCTTTTTTTATAGCTGAGTAGTATTCCATTGTATATATGTAGCACATCTTCTTTATCCAATTGTCAGTTGATGGGCACTTGGGTTGCTTCCATATCTTGGAGATTGTGATTAATGCTGCAATGAACACAGGGGTGCATAAGTCTCTTTGAATTGTTCTTTGGATAAATACTCAGTAGTGGGATAGCTGGATCATATGGTATTTCTATTTTCAATTTTTTTGAGAAATCTCCGTACTGTTTTCCATAGTGGCTGCACCAGTTTGCATTCCCACCAGCAGTGTAGGAGGGTACCCACATTGTCTTGATTACTCTATGTAGCAAGCCTTAGCATTGGGTGGAGTGATTCCTTTCACTTTATTCTTCTTTTTCAAAACTGTCTTAGCGGGGCCAGCTCTGTGGCCGAGTGGTTAAGTTC